>NW_020837998.1:0-51048 GCF_003676395.1 Aethalodelphis obliquidens | reverse complement strand
CCTGTGAAGCCATCTGGTCCTGGGCTTTTATTTGTTGGAAGATTTTTAATCACAGTTTCAATTTCAGTGCTTGTCATTGGTCTGTTCATATTTTCTATTTCTTCCTGATTCAGTCTTGGCAGGTTGTGCATTTCTAAGAATTTGTCCATTTCTTCCAGGTTGTCCATTTTATTGGCATAGAGTTGCTTGTAGTAATCTCTCATGATCTTTTGTATTTCTGCCGTGTCAGTTGTTACTTCTCCTTTTTCATTTCTAATTCTATTGAATTGAGTCTTCTCCCTTTTTTTCTCGATGAGTCTGGCTAATAGTTTATCAATTTTGTTTACTCAAAGAACCTGTTTTTAGTTTTATTGATCTTTGTTTTCATTTCCTTCATTTCTTTTTCATTTATTTCTGATCTGATCTTTATGATTTCTTTCCTTCTGCTAACTTTGGTTTTTTTTTAATTCTTCTTTCTCTAATTTCTTTAGGTGCAATGTTAGGTTGTTTATTTGAGATGTTTCCTGTTTCTTAAGGTAGGATTCTATTGCTATAAACTTCCCTGTTTGAACTGCTTTTGCTGCATCCCATAGGTTTTGGTTCATCGTGTCTCATTGTCATTTGTTTCTAGGTATTTTTTGACTTCCTCTTTGATTTCTTCAGTAATCACTTCGTTACTAAGTAGTGTACTGTTTACGCTCCATGTGTTTGTATTTTCTACACATCTTTTCCTGTAATTAATATCTAGTCTCATAGTGTTGTTGTTGGAAAAGATACTTGATATGATTTCAATTTTCTTAAGTTAACCAAGGCTTGATTTGTGACCCAAGATATGATTTATCCTGGAGAATGTTCCATGAGTGCTTGAGAAGAATGTGTATTCTGTCATTTTTGGATGGAATGTCCTATAAATATCAATTAAGTCCATCTTTTTTAATGTATCATTTAAAGCTTGTGTTTCCTTATTTATTTTCATTTTGGATGATCTGTCCATTGGTGAAAGTGGGGTGTTAAAGTTCCCTACTATGATTGTGTTACTGTCGATCTCCCCTTTTATGGATGTTAGCACTTGCCTTATGTATTGAGGTGCTCCTATGTTGGGTGTATAAATATTTACAACTGTTTTATCTTCTTCTTGGATTGATCCATTGTTCATTCTGTAGTGTCTTTCTTTGTATGTTGTAATAGTCTTTATTTTAAAGTCTATTTTTTCTGATATGAGAATTGCTACTCCAGCTTTCTTTTGATTTCCATTTTCTTGAAATATATTTTTCTATCCTCTGACTTTCAGTGTATGTGTCCCCAGGTCTGAAGTGGGTCTCTTGTACACAGCATTAATACAGGACTTGTTTTTGTATCCATTCAGCCAGTCTATGTCTATTGGTTGGAGCATGTAATCCATTTACATTTAAGGTATTTATCGATGTGTATGTTTCTACTACCATTTTCTTAATTGTTTTGGGTTTGTTATTGTAGGTCTTTTCCTTCTCTTGTGTTTCCTCCCTAGAGAAGTTCCTTTAGCATTTGTTGTAAAGCTGGTTTTGTGGTGCTGAATTCTGTTAGCTTTTGCTTCTCTTTAAAGGTTTTAATTTCTCTGTTGAATCTGAATGAGATCCTTGCTGGGTAGAGAAATCTTGGTTGTAGGTTTTTCCCTTTCATCATTTTTATTATGTTTTGCCTCTCCCTTCTGGTTTGCAGTGTTTCTCCTGAAAGATCAGCTGTTAACCTTATGGAGATTCTCTTGTATGTTATTTGTTGTTTTTTCCCTTGCTTCTTTTAATTATTTTTCTTTTTATTTAATTTTTGATAGTTTGATTAATATGTGCCTTGGCATGTGTCTCCTTGGACTTATCCTGTATGGGACTCTCTGTGCTTCCTGGACTTGATTGACTATTTCGTTTTTCCATATTAGGGAAGTTTTCAACTATAATCTCTTCAAATATTTTCTCAGTTCCTTTCTTTTTCTCTTCTTCTGGGATCCCTATAATTCTCATGTTGATGCATTTAATGTTGTAACAGAGGTCTCTGATACTGTCCTCAATTCTCTTCATTCTTTTTTCTTTATTCTGCTCTTTGGTAGTTATTTCCACTCTTTTATCTTCCAGGTCACTTATCCATTCTTCTGTGTAAGTTATTCTGCTATTGATTCCTTCCAGATAATTTTTAGTTTAATTTATTGTGTTGTTCATCATTGTTTGCTTGCTCTTTAGTTCTTCTAGGTCCTTGTTAAACATTTCTTGTATTTTCTCCATTGTATTTCCAAGATTTTGGATCATCTTTACTATCATTACTCTGAATTCTTCTTCAGGTAGACTGCTTATTTCCTCTTCATTTGTTTGGTTTGATTTGTTTTTGCCTTGCTCCTTCATCTGCTGTGTGTTTCTCTGTCTTCTCATTTTGCCTAACTTACTGTGTTTGGGGCCTCCTTTTCACAGGCTGCAGGTTCATAATTCCCTTTGTTTTTGGTGTCTGCCCCCAGTGGCTACAGTTGGTTTAGTGTGTTGTGTAAGTTTCCAGGTGGAGGGAACTGGTGCCTGTGTTCTAGTGGTTGAGGCTGGATCTTGCCTTTCTGGTGTGCAGGACCATGTATGGTGTTGTGTTTTGGGGTGTCTGTGGCTTTATTACTATTTTAAGCAACCTCTCTGCTAATGGGTGGGATTGTGTTCCTGTCTTGCTAGTGGTTTGGCATAGGGTGTCTATCACTGTAGCTTGCTGGTCGTTGACTGGAGCTGTGTCTTAGCATTGAGATGGAGATCTCTGGGAGAGCTTTGGCCATTTGATATTACATGGAAGTGGGAGGTCTTTGGTGGACCAGTGCTCCGTACTCAGCTCCCCCACCTCAGAGGCATAGCCTTGACACCTGGCCGTAGCACCAAGACCTTGTCAACCACATGGCTCAAAAGAAAAGGGAGAAAAAAAGAAAGAAAGAAAAAAGAAAAGAAAATAAAGTTTATTAAAATAAAAAAATTAAAATTATTAAAAATAAAAATATTAAAAAGTAATTTTAAAAAGAAAGAAGAGAGCAACCAAACCAAAGAACACATCCAACAATGATAATAAGGGTTAAAAGCTATACTAAAAAAAATAAATAAATAAAGGACAGACAGAACCCTAGGACAAATGATAAAAGCAAAGCTATACAGACAAAAAGCAAAGCTATTTCACACCAGAAAACATACACATACATACTCCTAAAAAGAGTAAAAGGAAAAAATATATATATGTCTGTATATAAAAAAAAGGAAGAGAGCAACCAAATCAATAAACAAATCTACCAATGATAATAAACTCTAAATACTAAACTATGATAAACATAAAACCAGAAACAATTATTTGCAGAAAGCAAACCCTAAGTCTACAGTTGCTCCCAAAGTCCACCCCCTCAATTTGGGATGATTCGTTGTCTATTCAGGAATTCCAAAGATGCAGGGTACATCAGGTTGATTGTGGAGATTTAATCTGCTGCTCCTGTGGCTGCAGGGAGAAATTTCCCTTTCTCTTCTTTGTTTGCACAGCTCCTAGGGTTCAGCTTTGGATTTGGCCTGGCGTCTGCATTATAGGTCGCCTGAGGGCGTCTGTTGTTTACTCAGAAATGATGGGGTTAAAGTAGCAGCTGATTAGGGGGCTCTGGCTCACTCCGTCCTGGCGGAGGGAGGGGTATGGAATGTGGGGCAAGCCTGTGGTGGCAGAGGCCAGCATGATATTGCACCAGCCTGAGGTGCCATGTGTTCTCCTGGGGAAGTTGTCCCTGAATCACGGGACCCTGGCAGTGGCAGGCTGCACAGGCTCCCAGGAGGGGAGATATGGAGAGTGGCCTGTACTTTCACACCGGCTTCTTGGTGGTAGCATCAGCAGCCTTTGCGTTTCATGCCTGTCTCTGGTGTCCGTGCTGATAGCCGCATCTCACAGCCATCTCTGGAGCTCGTTTAGGTGGTGCTCTGAATTCCCTCTCCTTGCACACCCTGAAACAATGGTCTCTTGTCTCTTAGACAGGTCCAGTCTTTTTCCCGGACTCCCTCCCAGCTAAGTGTAGCTCACTAGCCCCCTTCAGGCTGTGTTCACGCCTCCAACCCCGGTCCTCTCCCTGTGATCCTACCGAAGCCGAGCCTCAGCTCCCAGCCCCCGCCCGCCCTGGCGGGTGAGCAGACAAGCCTCTCTGGCTGGTGAGTGCTGGTCGGCACCGATCCTCTGTGCGGGAATCTCTCCACTTTGCCCTCCGCACCCCTGTTGCTGTGCTCTCCTCCGTGGCTCTGAAGCTTCCCCCCTCTGCCACCCGCAGTCTCTGCCCGCGAAGAGGCTTCCTGGTATTTGGAAACCTTTCCTCCTTCACAGCTCTCTGCTACTAGTGCAGGTCCCAGCCCTATTCTTTTTTCTCTGTTTTTTCTTTTTTCTTTTGTCCTACCCAGGTATGTGGGGAGTTTCTTGCCTTTTGGGAGGTCTGAAGTCTTCTGCCAGCGTTCAGTAGGTGTTCTGTTGGAGTTGTTCCACATGTAGATGTATTTCTCATGTATTTGTGGGGAGGAAGATGATCTCCACGTCCTACTCCTCACCATCTTGAAGGTCTCCCCCCAGTTGACTTTAAAATAGGGAGATTATTCTGGACTATCTGGGCAGGTCCATTGTAATCACAAACATCCTTAAAAGTCAAAGGGGGTGGCAGGAGAGAGGTCAGAGTAATGTGAGGATGTGAGAAATACTCAATTATTATTTTTTACTTGGAAGATAGAGGAAGGGGCCACCAGTGTAGGAATGCAGTGGCCTTTATAAGCTGTAAAAGGCAATTACATGGAGTCATTTCTAGAGTCTCCAGATGGGAAGGCAACCCTGCCAATACCTTGATCTTAGCAGTGAGACCCATTTCAGACAAATCTATAGAACTGTACGATGATTAGTTTGTCTTGGTTTAAGTCATTGTTTGTGGCAATTTGTTGCATGAGCAATAGAAAACTAACATAGTGACAAGGTGAAGAAAAAAAACCCAGAGTAATATCTGTATATTTATATGTACATTTTCTCATGTACATTAAATGATCTTGTCTTTTTTGTGTGTTTAGGATTAGCTCCCAAACAGTATATTACACAAATCCCCTTAATAAGAAAAATGCTGATCAAAGGTATTAAGGCAGTCATATACACATCTGTTTCATAATGACAATGATATTCTACTCCATACAAGTAATCAACTATGGCATAAAATTATTCCAGATTCATACGCAAGGTTATACCACAGTAAATAAATTCTAATTTATTTAAGCTCCCATTAACTAATATAATAATTCACTTGTGGTTTATGCCACTATAATTGATGTATTACTTCTACATGATCACCAAACAAATGTGTTATGTTCACTGTTTTATAATCAAGGTTTAGTGCAGTGTCATCAACATATTGTTAATGAAGGTAATTAAAGACTTTTCTGCACCTCAGTATCAAAAACACTAAAGGAGTCATATTACACTTACATAAGAAATCTTATCTCTCTCCTATGTAAGGTCTTTCCTTTTCAAATCTTTTGTAATTCAAAGGCCTGAGAAATATATAAAAGGAGCTGTCTAGATATTCTATATCTAGTCAAGTAGATGAAAGAGGTTAAACCTTTTAGGATGATTGTTTTCAAGTAAGAAATATAGATGATGATATGATTGTTCAGATATTTATTTTTTGCTGCTAAGATTCAATTAATTTGCAGTGTCTATATATATATATATACATATATATATGTATGCTTTGATGATTAAATCAATAAATTCATTTAGGCTGTTTGTCATTATGGCTGGTGAAGAATTCTAGCAGTGGCCGGCATGATGTGATGAAGAAAGTCTCCTGGAAAGCTTAGTAATTGTCTCAAAGGAGACCTTGCACTTTTTTGTTTGTTTGTTTCTTTTCTTTCTTAACATCTTTATTGTAGTATAAATGCTGTACAATGGGATGTTAGTTTCTGCTTTATAACAAAGTGAATCAGTTATACATATACATATACATATGTTCCCATATCTCTTCCCTCTTACATCGCCCTCCCCCCCATGCTCCCTATCCCACATGGCTAGGTGGTCACAAACCACCGAGCTGATCTCCCTGTGCTATGGGGCTGCTTCCCACAAGCTATCCATTTTATATTTGATAGTGTATATATGTCCATACACCTCTCTCACTTCATCTCAGCTTACCCTTCCC
Source organism: Aethalodelphis obliquidens (assembly GCF_003676395.1). Lineage (NCBI taxonomy): Eukaryota > Metazoa > Chordata > Mammalia > Artiodactyla > Delphinidae > Aethalodelphis > Aethalodelphis obliquidens. The sequence goes on along the minus strand of NW_020837998.1, from coordinate 44,894 downwards.
CCTCCCCATACGCTCAAGTCCACTCTGTAGTAGGTCTATGTCTTTATTCCCGTCTTAGCCCTAGTTTCTTCATGACCTTTTCTTTTTTTCTTAGATTCCATATATATGTGTTAGCATACAGTATTTGTTTTTCTCTTTCTGACTTACTTCACTCTCTATGACAGACTCTAGGTCCATCCACCTCACTACAAATAACTCAATTTCATTTATTTTTATGGCTGAGTAATATTCCATTGTATATATGTGCTACGTCTTCTTTATCCATTCATCTGATGATGAACACTTAGGTTGCTTCCATGTCCTGGCTATTGTAAATAAAGCTGCAATGAACATTTTCGTACATGACACATTTTGAATTCTGGTTTTCTCAGGGTACATGCCCAGTAGTGGGCATGCTGATTCGTATGGTAGATCTATTTTTAGTTTTTTAAGGAACCTCCATAGTGGCTGTAACAATTTACATTCCCAACAACAGTGCAATAGGGATCTCTTTTCTCCACACCCTCTCCAGCATTTATTGTTTCTAGATTTTTTGGTGATGCCCATTCTGACCAGTGTGAGATGATATCTCATTGTAGTTTTGATTTGCGTTTCTCTAGTGATTAATGATGTTGAGCATTCTTTCGTGTGTTTGTTGGCAATCTGTATATCTTCTTTAGAGAAATGTCTATGTAGGTCTTCTGCCCATTTTTGAATTGGCTTCTATGTTTTTTTGATATTGAGCTGCATGAGCTGCTTGTAAATTTTGGAGATTAATCCTTTGTCAGTTGCTTCATTTACAAATATTCTCTCCCATTCAGAGGGTTGTCTTTTGGTCTTGTTTATGGTTTCCTTTGCTGTGCAAAAGCTTTTATGTTTCATTAGGTCCCATTTGTTTATTTTTGTTTTTATTTCCATTTCTCTAGGAGGTGGGTCAAGAAAGATCTTGCTTTGATTCATGTCATAGAGTGTTCTGCCTATGTTTTCCTCTAAGAGTTTGATAGTGTCTGGCCTTACATTTAGGTCTTTAATCCATTTTTAGTTTATTTTTGTGTATGGTGTTAGGGAGTGTTCTAATTTCATACTTTTACATGGACCTGTCTAGTTTTCCCAGCACCACTTATTGGAGGGGCTGTCTTTTCTCCACTGTATATTCTTGCCTCCTTGATCAAAGATAAGGTGACCATACCTGCGTGGGTTTATCTCTGGACTTTCTATCCTGTTCCATTGATCGATCTTTCTGTTTTTGTGCCAGTACCATACTGTCTTGATTACTGTAGCTTTGTAATATAGTCTGAAGTCAGGGAGCCTGATTCCTCCAGCTCCATTTTTCATTCTCAAGATTGCTTTGGCTATTTGGGGTCATACATGATTCCATACAAATTGTGAATTTTTTTGTTCTAGTTCTGTGAAAACTGCCAGTGGTAGTTTGAGAGGGATTTCATTAAATCTGTAGATTGCTTTCAGTAAGTGAGTCATTTTCACAATGTTGATTCTTCCAATCCAAGAACATGGTATATCTCTCCATCTATTTGTATCATCTTTAATTTGTTTCATCAGTGTCTTATAATTTTCTGCATACAGGTCTTTTGTCTCCTTAGGTAGGTTTATTCTTAGATATTTTATTCTTTTTGTTGCAATGGTAAATGGGAGTATTTTCTTAATTTCACTTTCAGGTTTTTCATCATTAGTGTATAAGAATGCCAGAGATTTCTGTGCATTCTGTGCATTCTGCTACTTTACCAAATTCATTGATTAGCTCTAGTAGTTTTCTGGTATCATCTTTAGGATTCTCTATGTATAGTATCATGTCATCTGCAAACAGTGACAGATTTACTTCTTCTTTTCCAATTTGGATTCCTTTTTTGTCTTTTCCTTCTCTGATTGCTGTGACTACAACTTCCAAAACTATGTTGAATAAGAGTGGTGAGAGTGGGCAACCTTGTCTTGTTCCTGATCTTAGTGGAAATGCTTTCAGTTTTTCACCATTGAGGATGATGTTGGCTGTTGGTTTGTCATATATGGCTTTTATTATGTTGAGGAAAGTTCCCTATAAGCCTACTTTCTGCAGGGTTTTTATCATAAATGTGTGTTGAACTTTGTAGAAAGCTTTCTCTGCATCGATTGAGATGATCATACGGTTCTCTCCTTAAATTTGTTAACATGGTGTATCACAGTGATTGATTTGCGTATATGGAGGAATCCTTGCATTCCTGGAATAAACAGCACTTGATCATGGTGTATGATACTTCTAATGTGCTGTTGGATTCTGTTTGCTAGTAGTTTGTTAAAGATTTTTGCATCTATGTTTATCAGTGATATTGCCCTGTAGTTTTCTTTCTTTGTGACATCTTTGTCTGGTTTTGGTATCAGGGTGATGGTGGCCTCGTAGAATGAGTTTGGGAGTGTTCCTCCCTATGCTATATTTTGGAAGAGTTTGAGAAGGATAGGTGTTAGTTCTTCTCTAAATGTTTGATAGAATTCGCCTGTGAAGCCACGTGGTCCTGGGATTTGGTTTGTTGGAAGAGTTTTAATCACCGTTTGAATTTCAGTGCTTGTGATTCGTCTGTTCATATTTTCTATTTCTCCCTGGTTCAGTCTCGGCAGATTGTGTATTTCTAAGAATTTGTCCATTTCTTCCAGATTGTCCATTTTATTGGCATAGAGTTGCTTGTAGTATTCTCTCATGATCCTTTGTATTTCTGCAGTGTCAGTTGTTACTTCTCCTTTTTCATTTCTAATTCTATTGAATTGAGTCTTCTCCCTTTTTTTTCTTGATGAGTCTGGCTAATGGTTTATCAATTTTGTTTATCCTCTGAAAGAACCAGCTTTTAGTTTTATTGATCTTTCCTATCATTTCCTTCATTTCTTTTTCATTTATTTCTAATCTTTATGATTTCTTTCCTTCTGCTAACTTTGGGTTTTTTGTTCTTCTTTCTCTAATTACTTTAAGTGCAAGTTTAGGTTGTTTATGTGAGATATTTCCTGTTTCTTAAGGTAGGAATGTATTGCTATAAACTTCCCTCTTAGAACTGCTTTTGCTGCATCCCATAGCTTTTGCTCCTCGTGTCTCCATTGTCATTTGTTTCTAGGTATTTTTTGACTTCCTCTTTGATTTCTTCAGTGATTTCTTGGTTATTAAGTATTGTATTGTTTAGCCTCCATGTGTTTGTATTTTTTACAGATGTTTTACTGTAATTGATATCTAGTCTCATAGCATTGTGGTCAGAAAAGATACTTGATATGATTTCAATTTTCTTAAATTTTCCAATGCTTGACTTGTGACACAAGATATGATCTATCCTGGAGAATGCTCCATGAGCACTTGAGAAGAATGTGTATTCTGTTGTTTTTGGATGGAATGTCCTATAAATATCAATTAAGCCCATCTTGTTTAATGTATCATTTAAAGCTTGTGTTTTCTTATTTATTTTCATTTACGATGAGCTCTCTATTGGTGAAAGTGGGGTGTGAAAGTCCCCTACTATGATTGTGTTACTGTTAATTTCCCTTTTTATGGCTGTTAGTATTTGCCTTATGTATTGATGTGCTCCTATGGTGGGTGCATAAATATTTACAATTGTTACATCTTCTACTTGAATCGATCCCTTGATCATTCTGTAGTGTCCTTCTTTGTCTATTGTAATAGTCTTTATTTTAAAGTCTATTTTGTGTGATATGAGAATTGCTACTCCAGCTTTCTTTTGGTTTCCATTTGCATGGAATATCTTTTTCCATCCCTTCACTTTCAGGCTGTATGTGTCCACAGGTCTGAAGTGGGTCTCTTGTAGACAGCATATATATGGGTCTCGCTTTTGTATCCATTCAGCCAATCTGTGTCTTTTGGTGGGAGCATTTAATCCATTTACATGTAAGGTAATTATCGATATGAATGTTCCTATTCCCATTTTCTTAATTTTTTTGGGTTTGTTATTGCAGGTCTTTTCCTTCTATTGTGTTTCTTGCCTAGAGAAGTTCCTTTAGCAGTTGTTGTAATTCTGTTTTGGTGGTGCTGAACTCTCTCAGCTTTTGCTTGTCTCTAAAGGTTTTAATTTCTCCATCATATCTGAATGAGATCCTTGCTGGGTACAGTAATCTTGGTTTTAGGTTTTTCTCCTTCATCACTTTAAATATGTCCTGCCGCTCCCTTCTGGCTTGCAGAGTTTCTTCTTAAAGTTCAGCTGTTCACCTTATGGGGATTCCCTTGTGTGTTATTTGTTGTTTTTACCCTTGCTGCTTTTAATATGTTTTATTTAATTTTTGACAGTTTGATTAATATGTGTCTTGGCGTGTTTCTCCTTGGATTTATCCTGTATGGTACTCTGTGCTTCCTGGACTTGATAAACTATTTCCTTTCCCATATTAGGGAAATTTTCAACTATAATCTCTTCAAATATTTTCTCAGTCCCTTTCTTTTTCTCTTCTTCTTCTGGGACCCCTGTAATTCGAATGTTGGTACATTTAATATTGTCCCAGAGGTCTCTGAGACTGTCCTCAGTGCTTTTCATTCTTTTTTCTTTATTCTGCTCTGCAGTAGTAATTTCTACTATTTTATCTTCCAGGTTACTTATCCATTCTTCTGCCCTAGTTATTCTGCTATTGATCCCTTCTAGAGAATTTTTAATTTCATTTATTGTGTTGTTCAACATTGTTTGTTTGCTCTTTAGTTCTTCCAGTCCCTTGTTAATTGTTTCTTGTATTTTGTCTATTCTATTTCCAGGATTTTTTGTCATCTTTACTATCATTATTCTGAATTCTTTTTCAGACAGACTACCTATTTCCTCTTCATTTATTTGGTCTGGTGTGTTTTTACCTTGCTCTTTCATCTGCTGTGTGTTTTTCTGTCTTCTCATTTGGTTTAACTTACTGTGTTTGGGGTCTCCTGTTCGCAGGCTGCAGGGTCGTAGTTCCTGGTTTTTTTGGTGTGTGTCCCAGTGGCTAAGGTTGGTTCAGTGGGTTGTGTAGGCTTCCTGGTGGAGGGGGCTAGTGCCTGTGTTCTGGTGGATGAGGCTGCATCTTTTCTTTCTGGTGGGCAGGTCCACGTCTGGTGGTGTGTTTTGGGGTGTCTGTGGCCTTATTATGATTTTAGGCAGCCTCTCTGCTAATGGATGGGGCTGTGCTCCTGTCTTGCTAATTGTTTGGCATAGGGTGTCCACCACTGTAGCTTGCTGGTCATTGAGTGAAGCTGGGTCTTAGCGTTGAGATGGAGATCTCTGGGAGATTTTCGACATTTGATATTACATGGAGCTCAGAGGTCCCTTGTGGATCAGTGTCCTGTAGTTGGCTCTCCCACCTCAGAGGCACAGCACTGACGCCTGGCAGCAGCACCAAGAGCCTTTCATCCACATGGCTCAGAATAAAAGGGAGAGTAAATAGAAAGAAAAAAGAAAGAAAGAAAGAGGATAAAATAAAATAAAGTTATTAAAATAAAAAATAATTTTTAAGAAGAAAAATTTTTAAGCAAAAAAATAAATAAATAAAACAGACTGACAGACCCCTAGGACAAATGGTGAAATCAAAGCTATACAGACAAGATCTCGCACAGAAGCATACACATACACATTCACAAAAAGAAGAAAAGGGGAAAAAATCATAGATCTTGCTCTCGAAGTCCACCTCCTCAGTTTGGGATGATTCGTTGTCTATTCATGTATTGCACAGATGCAGGGTACATCAAACTGACTGTGGAGATTTAATCCGCTGCTTCTGAGGCTGCTGGGAGAAATTTCCCTTTCTCTTCTTTGTTCACACAGCTCCCAGGGCTCAGCTTTGGATTTGGCCCCACCTCTGCATGTAGGTCGCCGCAGGGCGTCTGTTCTTCGCTCAGACAGGACGGGGTTAAAGGAGTAGCTGATTCGGGGGCTCTGACTCAGTCAGCCAGGGGGGAGGGAGGTGTATGGATGCGGGGAGAGCCTGCGGCGGCAGAGGCCAGCACGACGTTGTACCAGTCTGAGGCATGCCGTGCATTCTCCCGGGGAAGTTGTTCCTGTATCATGGGACCCTGGCAGTGGCGGGCTGCACAGGCTCCCGGGAGGGGAGGTGTGGATAGTGACCTGTGCTTGCACACAGGCTTCTTGGTGGTAGCAGAAGCAGCCTCAGCGTTTCATGCCCGTCTCTGGGGTCCACGTTGATAGCTGCAGCTCGAGCCCATCTCTGGAGCTCCTTTGAGCAACACTCTTAATCCCCTCTCCTCATGCACCAGGAAACAAAGAGGCAAGAAAATGTCTCTTGTCTCTTCGGCAATTCCGCACTTTTTCCCAGACACCCTCCCGGCTAGCCGTGGTGCACTAACCCCTTCAGGCTGTGTTCACACCGCCAACCCCAGTCCTTTCCCTGGAATCTGACCGAAGCCCAAGCCTCAGCTCCCAAACCATGCCCGTCCCAGCAGGTGAGCAGACAAGCCTCTCGGGCTGGTGAGTGCTGGTCAGCACCGATCCTCTGTGCGGGAATCTCTCCGCTTTGCCCTCCGCACCCCTGTTGCTGCGCTCCCTCCACGGCTCCAAAGCTTCCCCCCTTCGCCACCCACAGTCTCCACCCACAAAGGGGCTTCCTAGTGTGTGGAAACCTTTCCTCCTTCACAGCTCCCTCCCACTGGTGCAGGTCCCATCCCTATTATTTTGTCTCTGTTTTTTCTTTTTTCTTTTGCCCTACCCAGGTTCGTGGGGAGTTTCTTGCCTTTTGGGAGGTCTTTTGGGAGGTCTGAGTTCTTATGCCAGTGTTCAGTAGGTGTTCTGTAGGAGTTGTTTCACGTGTAGATGTATTTCTGATGTATCTGTGGGGAAGAAGGTGATCTCTGCACCTTACTCTTCCGCCATCTTGGAACTCTCTCCCGGGCCTTGTTTTTTTTTTTTTTTTTGGTTTTTTTTTGTTTGTTTGTTTTGCCGTTTGCGGGACTCTCACTGTTGTGGCCTTTCTTGTTGCGCAGCACAGGCTCCGGACGCACAGGCTCAGCGGCCATGGCTCACAGGCCCTGCCGCTCCGCGGCACGTGTGATCTTCCCAGACCGGGGCACGAACCCATGTCCCCTACATTGGCGGGTGGACTCTCAACCACTGTGGCACCAGGGAAGCCCCGGCCTTGTGTTTTGATGTACCTATGTTTAGAAATTTTGAGTGTGTTATATTATTATTATAGAATAATATAGTTATTATAAATGTCAGGTCATATAGTTATGATGTCTTTAACACTGGAAGGGATCATAAAGATCATGTAGTTCATTGTAAGATGAGAGTGCTGAGGTTTCAAGTCTCTGGAAGAAATTTGATCAGATATTTTGGCATTTATTCATGAAGTCTGACTGGTTTCTAAAGGGCTTTGTTAGAGTAGATATCCAAGTCTCAAATCGTTCAGGGTTCTAATGGTTTTGGATAGGTTTGGAGGCCTAGAAAGCATTCTAGATTCTAGTAGTGTGGATTGGAGAGACACTGGCATAAGTACCTCCAGGGTTTAGAGTGTACCCATTAGCCTCATGCAGTTTGATGGCAAGGATTTATAAACTTCAATGTTGGCACACCCCAGGGGGATCAAAAGTAATTCATTTTTTCTTTACTATGTCTTTGTAGCAGGGAATAAAACGATCCTATGTTAACCAAGAAAAATTAGGCCTCTCCATTTCCAGCCCTGAAAATGAGAGTAATCCTGAAAAGTGCAACATTTTGGCTTCCTCAGTGAATGACTTGGCAGCACACAAATAATATACCAGTGACGGTTAAGTTTCTCAGGATGAATCATCTCTATTTTCAGCATTAGGAATCCATATCTCTGATACTCCCCAGGGTAGCCTACTAGGAGCCAGCTTAAAAAAAAATAAGTTAAGGATTTCACTTTCAATTTTATCTACTGCTGTATTGTGTCTTTTCAAAAGACAGGGTACTATCTTAAGTAGCGAGAGAATGGCAGGGACATATGTTCATTCCACAGCTCACACAAGCATGAAACTATACTTTATATGTCTATTTGAATCCATACCAAAATGCGTGAAAGAGTTCATTCTTTATTTGACAGTTAGCTTTGGAAAGGCTGTCTCCTTAGGAACCATCACTGTAATTGATATTCAGATGTGTGTATCAGTTTGAACAGATCAAGAGATAGCTCTCATACTTTACAAGATAGCTATTAAGTAAGACCACCGCAAATAACCTCTAGTGTAAATAAATGAAACTGTAGGTATTTCTAGTGGATTCATCCTTCTTTTGATTTCAAAGTAGAAATTTTGATCATGTCATGACATGCATGAGGAAATTTATGCATTTGATTACTCTGGAAGAAAAGGTTATTGAAGAATGCTTCATTTTATGCCATGTATGCCTTCTGTAAAAAATTATCAATTGTATCTTTAATTTGGACACATTTTTGGTGTAAAAAAATACATGATTTCATGCAACCCAGACAGAATATACCATATCAATATTATTGTGAAGTGAGATTCTTCAGGGCTTGAATAAGTTCAGAAATACAGAAAAAAATTTCAGGCCATATTATACAAAAACAGTTGATCATATGGTGACCATATGTCAATAAATATTTTTAAAAACATTTAAATCAATTATGTATTATGTAGGCACTTAATTTGCCATTTGACTAAGTTTATTATTCCAAATTAATGTAATTCAACAGAAATTTATTGAATATAATGTTTTCTGTATCTTTTTCTCTCGATTCCAAATAAATTAATCCTATTTCTTCTTGCATCCAGAGCCCTACTATCATTTTAGGTAAAAGTCTTCTGTAAATTTTCATTTTCTTACTAGTATCATTCTTCTAAAATAGCTATACTTTAGTCCGGGGTGGACAAGGATATGAAGATAAAGCAGGCAAAGAACCAAGATGAGGTAAGAAATAAAATGAATTTCCTGAAAGCTCTTAAGAGGAAGGGGCTGTTTCATATACTTTATTATAGTCAGAAAGCAAGTGATCAGTAACTGTGACTTCATTATTATAATATTTAATTTTCCTATGAGGTCAAAATATGATTTATCCTTATTATCCTCAGTTAACAGATAAGGAAACTTTGGTTATTCCCAGACACTCTTCCATATGAATTTTAAAACTTATTTGGTTCAGGGTTTCCCTGGTGGCACAGTGGTTGGGAGTCTGCCTGCCGATGCAGGGGACATGGGTTCGTGCCCCGGTCCGGGAGGATCCCACGTGCTGCGGAGCGGTTGGGCCCATGAGCCATGGCCGCTGAGCCTGCACATCCGGAGCCTGTGCTCCACAACACGAGAGGCCACAGCAGTGAGAGGCCCGCATACCGCAAAAAAAAAAAAAAAAAAAAAAAATTATTTAGTTCAATCGCAAGGGAAGTCACATTCAGGTTCTGATTGGAACTCAACCTAAAAATTACTGACTTGTTATTGGTAGTAGAGGGAAAAAGTACCACTACATAAGTATGCATGTATCAGGATATTATAGGCAGCCTGACTTTTAATTGTACAAAAATTGGAAGTGATCTGAATGACCACTCAATAGAGGAATACATTGTGGTGTATCCAAACTACAGATTTTTGTGATTCTAGTAAAAAGAATGCATTATATCTCTATATCTTGACCTGGATGGATGTACAAGATATTTTATTAAGTGAAAATGCAATTTAAAGAGTAATGTGTATAATATGATCCCATGTTTGTAAGAGAAAGTTATGGAAAAGCACATACCAGACTGAGGACATTGGTTATGTCAGTGGAGTGCATATGGAGAGGAGTTGGGGAAAGAATAGTGTTTATTTTTTATATTTATTTTTTATACATATTACAATGATCGTATATTATTTTTGTAATTAAAAAGAAATAAATCATAATGTCTTTCTAAAAACAAATCAAGCAACAATATATTATAGTGATTTTTCTCTAAATGATGGATTACGGTTGCTTATATTTTACACATTGTTTTACTTTTGTGGCATGAATAAAATTTATTTTATTGGGGGAATAATAGTTGCCTCACAGCATAGTTGTAAAGATGAAATGAAATATGAAAATGAAGCCCCTGCCAGATAGAAGACTCTTAATGATAGTAGCTGCCTTGGTCATAGGGGCAGTAGGTCAGAAGAGAAATAATTTGTATTTAGGTGCAGAGATAATGAAGGTAGTACTTGAGGTGGGCTTTGAGGAATGGGTAGGATTTCCACATGTGAATATGGGGTGATGGGCAAGTAGATGACAAACACAGAATGTGTTCAGGGAAATTGATTACAAGAAATGTGTTTTCAAAAATTGACAAAAGAAAAGAAAAGAGGGTGATGGTGCTTTGAAAGAATTACTTGGTCCAGGAAATGTGTTTTGAGATAGGGAAACCTAAGAACATTTGCAAGCAGAAGAGAAATAGAGATTGAAGATCAAATTTGAGAATCAGTAACTCCTTGATGGAACAAAGCGTAGAGAATGCAGGTAGGGATGAAATCAGGACATGAGTAGAGGTGTGGCTTTGGCAAAGGGAGGTATACTTTATTAAAGACAGAACAAAACAGAGGGATGCAAAGTAATTTTTAAGCTGGATAGAAAGAAAGTTGAGAGAACTTTCATATTGGAAATCTTTAATTAAAAAAAAGTCAATAAAAGAATAAGAAGGCTAGGGTGGGGTTGAGTACTTTGAAGAAAGCTTGGAACACTTAAAATGGAGAAGACCACAAGAGAGTTACTAAAGATATTTAAAGGGATTGGTAATCAGCAGCAAAAGCCTAGCTGAGATCAAAGCACATAATCATCATGGTTTTGCAACTTTTTCACTGACACCCTGTGCCTAAGAAGTAAGAGTGAATGGCAGCCATCATCCACAGCTGGAAATTAGTCTAGCAGGGACTGCTGGTGGTCCCCCAATATCTACTCTCCCCTTTTTCTACAGTAAAAGAACCTATAATTTTTTTATCTGGACACATGAATACCCAGAAAAAAACTACATTTCCTCGTTTTATTTCCAATTAGTTATTGCCATGTGACTCTGTTCTGAATGATAAGATATGACCAGAAGCAATGCACACAAATTCCAGGTTATGCATTTAAAGAGAAAAGATACCACTTGCCCTCCTTTTTTACTCCTTCAAGGAGGTACTAGATGGAATACAGATGTAGGGTGGGTCATTTTGGACTATGTGGAGGAGGAGAGCATCTTAAAAATGATGGATCATGAAAATAGAAATAATTTGGACTCCACATGAATTCACAGAGTAAGACATACTAACTTAAGGGGAGTGAAGTAACCAAGATGGTGGCAGAGGTCATTCCTGACTTTGCTTCCCCTCTCAAGAACAACTAACAACTATTCAAGAACAAGACACCATTGAGTGAATTCTAGAACACAGAGGTGAGGCTGAAGCACCCCCGTGCACCAGAGACCAAGACAGACTACAGTAGAAGGATAAAAGATGTGGCTACACATTTACTGCACTGCCCCTCCCGCAGACCGGTATAGCACCACGTGGAGAGGTCTCATCTGAGCCTCTGATTCCTCCAGTGGGAAAAGAGAATCCAGGAGAAAACAACCATCCCCCCACCCCTGAGTCTTGTGGGTCACTTTGTGGAAGTCCCTACTCGGATCTTGCCTAATAAGGATTGCAAGGGAATCTGTGGGGCTCAAACACTAGGAATCTGATGGTGATGGAGGAGGGAGAAGGGCTTGCACTAACCAGTACACAGATCTTTGCAGACCAAGTTCATACCTGCAGTGCCCAAGTGGTAATCCAAATCAGTGGGTGGCTTTGCTCATCTGCCGAACCAAGTTGGTGGTGCACTCTCATCAGGGAACTTGGTGGGGTGCAGATCTGACTGATTCAGATCCTTAAATAAGGATTTTTGCCAGCCCTGGAGCCTGGTTTGCCCACACGCAGGCAAGGGGCTGAGTCACAGCCACACCTGCTATGGAGAGTGACTCCCAGCCACGTGTGATCAAGGGGATAGTGGAAATACCTGGAAGCTGTACAGCTCAGTAAAGCTCAAGCTGAGAGACAAGCAGGTAGGCAGAACTGATTGCCCTCAGAGCAAAACCAGTACTGGGCATGTAGAGTTCCCCTGCTATGAATAGGCAGGAGGATTAATTTATAGCCATGGCTGAGGGTACTTCCTAGCCCCTCCCAACCAGAGACTCTGTTTGGGAAATTGAGAGTTGCTTGGAGCAGCCCCCTCCCCTTGCTGCCCAGGCAAAGAAGCTGAGACACAGCCCCACCTGCTTTGTCTCCTGGTCCCATCTGACAAGAAGTGTTGGCAAGAACACCTGAAAACTGTATGGCCAAGTGGTGGTTGAACTGGGAGAAGGGCAGGCAGAGTTTATAGTTTACAGAGAAAATCCAGTTGCCCTGTTTGGTCAGGGAACTTAGGGCATAGGTCAGCTTGAGTTAAAACCAAAAGAGAGCCTTACCAAGCTTTACAAACACAGAGTTTCTTCTCCCACTGCACTTAGGGAAACTAATTCATAGTCCCACTCATTGCTGAATACAGCCTTTAGACTGTTGGACCAGGGAACCCAGCCAGAGCATGCATGAAGCTGTGTAGCCCATCCAACTGTCCTACATACAGTGGTACTTGAACAAAAGGGCACAGCCTATGATTTTCCCTGTCTGCAGAACAAAACCGGTGGCTTCCCCTTACCAGGGAATTCAGTGCACTCTTGCTGATTCGGGTCCCCAAACAATGAGCTGTATAGACCCTCGTTCCTGTCCTGCTGCCTGGCCAGAGCAGGAAAACTAATTCATAATCCCATCTACTGCTGAATATAATACCCCATCCATCTAGGAAGTCTGACCAAGAGAATCCAGACAACCACAGAGCCCATCCTACAGCTTCACTTGGCTAGGGAAGCACACCAGCAGTCCTATCCAGCTGTTTTCAGCCAATGGCACACCTCTCCATCCCCATCCTCAGAGCTTGAAGAGTTATCTGACCCCAAAATAGAAAATAAATATCAGGCCCCACCTGTCCAAGGCCATTATCAGCAGACACACGCAGAAACCCAAACTGAGCTGATGGGTGATGATGTGTCTCTGCCAAAGCAAAACCTGTAAAATCCAGAAAAGGAGCCCAATTGCTCAAATGGGAAGATACCAACATAAAGAATCAAGGATAATGAAAAACTAGGTAAATATTACACAACCAAAGGCAACCAATAAAACTTTAATAATGTAAAGAAATGGAGATCTATGGACTATCAGATAAAGAATTCAGAATAGTCCTCTTAAGGAAGTTTAATGAACTACAAGAAGACTCAGACAGACAACTAAACAGAATTAGGGAAACAATGTAAGAACAAAATGAGAAGTTTGGCAAAGCTATAGAAACCATTAACAACAACAACAACTGCAACAAATATGAACAGAAATCCTAGAGTTGAAAAATACAATAATTGAAGAATTCAGTAGCAAATTTCAAAAGCAGACTTGACCATACAGAAGAAAGAATCATTCACTTGGAAGATGGCACATTAGAACTTATCCACTCAGAGGAGCAAAAAGAAAAAAGAATGAAAAAGAGTGATGAAAGCCTACAGGACTTATGGGACACAATGAAAAGGAACAATATTGCATAATGGGAATTCCAGAAGGAGAAGAGAAAGAGAAAGAGACAGAAAGTATATTTAAAGCAATAATGGCTGAAAACTTCTCATACATGGGAAGAGCAAAGCACATCCAGATCCATGAGGTCCAAAGGACCCCAAATAGTTTGAACATGAATAGGGCTTATATTGAGAGACATTATATTGATAATTAAATTGTCAAAAGTCAAAGAGAAAGAAGGAATTTTAAAAGCAGCAAGAGAAGTTACATATATGAGAATCTCCATGAGATTATCAGCAGATTTTTCAATAAAAATATTTCAGACCAGGAGAGAATGAGATGGCACATTCAGAATACTGAAGGAAAAAAAAAATAACAAAAGAAGACGCCGGAGTAAAAGGACATTCTCTCACTCCCTCTTGCAAGAGCACAGGAATCACAACTAACTGCTGAACATTCATCGACAGGAAGACACCAGAACTCACCATAAATGATATACCACGTCCAAAGAAAGACAAAGGATAAGCCAAAATGAGACAGTAGGAGGGGTGCAATCACAATAAAATCACATCCCATAACTGCTGGGTGGGTGACTCACAAACCGGAGAACACTTACACCACAGAAGTCCACCCACTGGAGTGAAGGTTCTGAGCCCCACGTAAGGCTTCCCAACTTGGGGGTCTGGCAAAGAGAGGAAGAATTCCTAGAGAACCAGACTTTGAAGGCTAGCAGGATTTGATTGGAGGACTTCGACAGGACTGGGGGAAATGGAAACTCCACTCTTGGAGGGCACACACAAAGTAATGTGCACACTGGGATACAGGGGAAGGAGTGGTGACCCCATAGGAGAGTGAACCAGACCTACCTGCTGGTGTTGGAGGGTCTCTCCAGTGGCAGGGTGTGGCTGTGGCTCACCGTGGGGACAAGGACACTGGCAGCAGAAGTTCTGGGAAGTACTCCTTGGCGTGAGCCCTCCCAGAGTCTTGCATTAGCTCCACTGAAGAGACCAGGTAGGCTCCAGTGTTGGGTCACCTCAGGCCAAACAACCAACAGGGAGGGAACTCAGCCCAACCCATCAGCAGACCAGCAGATTAAAGTTTTACTGATCTCTGCCCACCAGAGCAACAACCAGCTCTACGCACCACCAGTCCCTCCCATCAGGAAACTTGCACAAGCCTCTTAGATAGCCTCATGCACCAGAGGACAGACAGCAGAAGCAAGAACTACAATACTGCAGCCTGTGGAACAAAAACAACATTCACAGAAAGATAGACAAGAGGAAAAGGCAGAGGGCTATGTACCAGATGAAGGAACAAGATAAAAGTCCAGAAAAACAACTAAATGAAGTGGAGATAGGCAACCTTCCAGAAAAAGAATTAAGAATAATGGTAGTGAAGATGATCCAGGCCTTGGAAAAAGAATGGGGACAAAGATCGAGAAGATACAAGAAATGATTAACAAAGACCTAGAAGAATTAAAGAACAAACTCCTAGAAGAATTAAAGAATTAAAAAAAACAGAGATGAACAATACAATAACTGAAATGAAAAATACACTAGAAGGAATCAATAGTAGAATACCTGAGGCAGAAGAATGGAAAAGTGACCTGGAAGACATAATGGTGGAATTCACTGCCGTGGAACAGAATAAAGAAAAAAGAATGAAAAGAAATGAAGACAGCCTAAGAGACTTCTGGGACAACATTAAATGCGACAACATTCACATTATAGGGGTCCCAGAGGAGAAGAGAGAGAGAAACAACATGATAAAATATTTCAAGAGATTATAGTCAAAAACTTCCCCAATATTGAAAAGGAAATACCCACCCAAGTCAAAGAAGCACAGAGAGTTTCAGGCAGGATAAACCCAAGGAGAAACACACTGAGACACATAGTAATCAAATTGGCAAAAATTAAATACAAAGAAAAATTATTGAAAGAAGCAAGGGAAAAAGGACAAATAACATACAAGAGAGCTCCCATAAGGTTAACAGCTGATTTCTCGGCAGAAACTGTACAAACCAAAGAGGAGTGGCATGACATATTTAAAGTGATGAAAGGGAAGAAACTGCAACCAAGATTACTCTACCCAGCAAGGATCTCATTCAGATTCAAGGGAGAAATCAAAAGCTTTACAGACAAGCAAAAGCAAAGAGAATTCAGCACCACCAAACCAGCTCTACAACAAATGCTAAAGGAACTTCTCTAAGTGGAAAACACAAGAGAAGAAAAGGACATACAAAAACAAACCCATTATAATTAAGAAAATGGTAAGAGGAACATACATATTTATAATTACCTTAAACGTGAATGGATTAAACACTCCAACTAAAAGACACAGGCTTGCTGAATGGATACAGAAACAAGACCCATATATATGCTGTCTAAAAGAGACCCACTTCAGACCTAGGGACACATACAGAGTTAAAGTGAGGGGATAGAAAAAGATATTCCATGAAAATGGAAATCAAAAGAAAGCTTGAGTAGCAATACTCGTATTAGATAAAATAGACTTTAAAATAAAGAATGTTACAAGAGACAAGGAAGAAGAATACATAATCATAAAGGGATCAATCCAAGAAAAAGATATAACAATTATAAACACCCAATGTAGGAGCACCTCAATACATAAGGCAACTGAAAATAGCTCTAAAAGAGGAAATCAACAGTAACACAATAACAGTGGGGGATTTTAACACCTCAATACACCAATGGACAGATCATCCAAACAGAAATTTAATAAGGAAACACAAGCTTTAAATGAAACAATAGAGCAGATAGATTTGCTATTTATAGGACATTCCATACAAAAACAGCAGATTACACTTTCTTCTCAAGCATGCACAGAACACTCTCCAGGATAGATCACATCTTGGGTCACAAATCAAGCCTCAGTAAATTTAAGAAAATTGAAATCATATCAAGCATCTTTTCTGACCACCACGTTATGAGATTAGAAATCAATTGCAGGGAAAAAAAATACAAACACATGGAGGCTAAACAATATGTTACTAAATAGCCAAGAGATCACTGAAGAAATCAAAGAGAAAATCAAAAATTACCTAGAGACAAATGACAACAAAAACACAATGATCCAAAACCTATGGAATGCAGCAAAAGCAGTTCTAAGAGGGACGTTTATAGCAATACAAGTCTACCTCAAGAAAAAAGAAAAATCTCAAATAAACAATCTAATGTTACACCTAAAGGAACTGGAGAAAGAAGAAGAACAACAAAAACAAGTTAGCAGAAGGAAAGAAATCATAAAGAACAGAGCAGAAATAAATGAAATAGAAACAAAGAAAACAATAGCAAAGATCAATAAAACTAAAAACTGGTTCTTTGAGAAGATAAACAAAATTGATAAACCATTAACCAGACTCATCAAGAAAAAGAGGGAGCATACTCAAATCAATAAAATTAGAAATGAAAAAGGAGAAGTTACAAGAGACACGGCAGAAATACAAAGCATCCTAAGAGACTACTACAAGGAACTCTATGTCAATAAAATGGACAAGCTGGAAGAAATGGACAAATTCTTAGAAAAGTATAACCTTCCAAGACTAAACCAGGAAGAAACAGAAAATATGAACAGATCAATCAAAAGTAATGAAATTGAAACTGTGATTAAAAATCTTCCAACAAACAGCAATCCAGGACCAGATGGCTTCACGGGTGAATTCTATCAAACATTTAGAGAAGAGTTAACACCTATCCTTCTCAAACTCTTCCAAAAAATTGTGGAGGAAGGAACACTCCCAAACTCATTCTATGAGGCCACCATCACCCTGATACTAAAACCAGACAAAGATACTACAAAAAAAGAAAATTACAGACCAATATCACTTATGAATATAGATGTAAAAATCTTCAACAAAATACTAGCAAACAGAATCCAACAACACATTAAAAGGATCATACACCATGATCAAGTGAGATTTATCCCAGAGATGCAAGGATTCTTCAACATATGCAAGTCAATCAATATGATACACTGTATTAACAAATTGAAGAAGAAAAGCCATATGATCATCTCAATAGATACAGAAAAAGCTTTTGACAAAATTCAACACCCGTTTATGATAAAAACTCTCCAGAAAGTGGGCATACAGGGAACCTACCTCAACATAATAAAGTCCATATACGACAAACCCACAACAAACTTCATTCTCATTGGTGAAAAACTGAAAGCATTTCCTCAAAGATCAGGAACAAGACAAGGATGTCCACTCTTGCCACTATTATTCAACATAGTTTTGGAAGTCGTAGCCATAGCAATCAGAGAAGAAAAAGAAATAAAAGCAATACAAGTTTGAATAAACGAAGTAAAACTGTCACTATTTGAAGATGACGTGGTACTATACATAGGGAATCCTAAATGTGCCACCAGAAAACTACTAGAGCTAATCAATGAATTTGGTAAAGTTTCAGGATGCAAAATTAATGCACTATACACTATACACTAATTGCATTAGTGTATAGTGTACACTAATGCAATTGCATAGTTGCATTCCTATACACTAATGATGAAAAATCTGAAAGAGAAATTAAGGAAACACTCCCATTTACCATTGCAACAAAAAAAATAAAATACCTAAGAATAAACCTACCTGGGGAGACAAAAGACCTGTATGCAGGAAACTATAAGACACTGATGAAAGAAATTAAAGATGATACAAACAGATGGAGAGATATACCAAGTTCTTTGATTGGAAGAATCAATATTGTGAAAATGACTATACTACCCAAAACAATCTAGATTCAATGCAATCCGTATGAAATTACCAATGCCATTTTTTAAAGAACTAGAACAAAAAATATTAAAATTTGTATGGAGACACAAAAGACCCCAAATAGCCAAAGCAGTCTTGAGGGAAAAAAAAAAATAGCTGGAGGAATCAGACTCCCTGACTTCAGACTATACTACAAAGCTAATCAAGTCATCAAAGACAATATGGTACTGGCCGCAAAACAGAGATATAGATCATTGGAACAGAATAGAAAGCACAGAGATAAACCCATGCACCTATGGTCAACTAATCTATGACAAAGGACGCTAGGATATACAATGGAGAAAAGACAGCCTCTTCAATAAATGGAGCAGGGAAAACTGGACAGCTACATGTAAAAGAATGAAATTAGAACACTTCCTAACACCATACACAAAAATAAATTCAAAATGGATTAGAGACCTAAATGTAAGACCGGACACTATAAAACTCTTAGAGGAAAACATAGGAAGAACACTCTTTGACATAAATCACAACAAGATATTTGATCCACCTCCTAGAGAAATGGAAATAAAAACAAAAATAAACAAATGGGACCTAATGAAACTTAAAAGCTTTTGCAAAGCAAAGGAAACTACAAACAAGACAAAAAGACAACACTTAGAATGGGAGAAAATATTTGCAAACCAATCAATGGACAAAGGATTAATCTCCAAAATATATACACAGTTCATGCAGCTCAATATTAAAAAAACAAACAACCTAATCAAAAAATGGGCAGAACACCTAAATAGACATTTCTCCAAAGAAGACATACAAATGGCCAAGAAGCACATGAAAAACTGCTCAACATCACTAATTATTAAAGAAATGTCAATCAAAACTACAATGAGGTATCACCTAACACCAGTTAGAATGGGCATCATCAGAAAATCTACAAACAACAAATGCTGGAGAGGGTGTGGAGAAAAGGAAACCCTCTTGCACTGTTGGTGCAAATGTAAATTGATACAGCCACTATGGAGAACAGTATGGAGGTTCCTTAAAATCTAAAAATAGAATTACCATATGACCCAGCAATCCCACTACTGGACATATAACCCGAGAAAACTGTAATTCAAAAAGACACATGCACCCCAATGTTCATTGCAGCACTATTTACAATAGCCAGGTTATGGAAGCAACCTAAATGTCCATCAACAGAGGAATGGATAAAGAAGGTGTGTTACATATATACAATGCAATATTACTCAGCCATAAAAAGGAACGAAATTAGGTCATTTGTAGAGACGTGGATGGATCTAGAGACACATACAGAGTGAAGTAAGTCAGAAAGAGAAAAACAAATATCGTATATTAATGCATATATGTGGAACCTAGAAAATTCGTACTGATGAACCAGTTTGCAGGGCAGAAATTGACACACAGATGTAGAGAACAAATGAATGGACACCAAGGTGAGAAAGTGGTGGTAGGTGGTGGTGGTGGTGTGATGAATTGGGAGATTGGGATTGACTTATATACACTAATATGTATAAAATGGATAACTAATAAGGACCTGCTGTATAAGAAAATAAATAAAATAAAGTTCTAAAATTCAAAAGAAAAAAGAAAAATGACAACAATACTATACCCAGCAAAGCTGTCTATCAGAACTGAAGGAAGGATAAAGATTTCCCAAACAAACAAAAGCTGAGGGAGTTCATTACCACTAGATCTGCCTTACAAGAAATGCTAACAGTAGTTCTTTGAGTGGAAGTAAAAAGACACTAATTAACATCATAAAAACATAAAAAGATAGGGCAATGCTCACCGGTAATGGTAAATACATAGTCATAATTAGACTCTGTTATTTGGTAACAGTGGTGCAATATTCACTTACAACTCCAGTTTAAATGTTAAAAAATATAGCAAAAATAACCATAATTACAATAATCTGTTACTAGTTACACAATATAAAACATATGTAAACTGTAACAACAATAACCTAAAATGTGACATTGTAGAGAAGTAAAAGTATAAAGCTTAGGCATTGAAGTTAAGTTGCTATCAACTTAAAATAAAGTGTTACAATTTTAAGATATTTTATATAAGCATCATTGTAACCACAAGGGAAAAACCTGTAGGAATTACACAAAAGAGCATAATTAAAAAGTCAGAGAATACTGATACCTAAACATGAAAAAAGCAAGCAGGATAAGAAACAAGGGAAGAGAGGGAATATATCTCAATATAATAAAGGTCATTTATGACAAACCCACAGCCAACAAGGAGGAAGGGACAAATTAGGGGTATAGGATTAACAGATACAAACTACTATATATAAAATAGATAAGCTACAAGGATATACTCTATAGCACAGGCAATTATATGCATTATCTTGTAATAACGTATAATGGAGTATATAATCTGCAAAAATACTGAATCACTATGCTGTACACCTGAAACTAACACAATTTTGTAAATCAACTATACTTCAATTAAAAAATACTAAGTTGACCCAAGGCAGTGAAGTAAGATCAGAGGGAAGTGCTGGCTTAGAAGACCATGATGGGACTCTAAATATCCTCTGGACCAGTAAGTTGGACTTCTCCTCAATCCCAGGGTGAAGAAACTACTCTCAGTGCAAACATTAGTGAGCACCAATCTATTTGATGAAACTATTAGCACTGTCATTGGTGGTTACAAGAAACATTACCACAGCAGGCCTAAAAAAGGAAACAGCTTATTAATTAGCTACCCCCAATCCATTTCTCCCTTGCTACTTCCCATTATAGAAGCTAGACAGCCGAAAACTCAATTTCCTATACTCATTTGCAGATAAGAGTAACAATATGTCTCGGTTCTGTTAGTGCAACATTAAGCAGAAGTCTACTGGCACTGACCCTTTACTCTTCCTCCTTCTTTCTGCCTTGAATGTAAACATGATGTCTGGAGCTTCAGCAGCCATCTTATGACAGTAGGACAACAGACATGAAGATGAAAATCAACATAGTAAGGAGAGCAGGTCAGAAAAAAATAGAACTTCCTTGGGTCCAGATGGCATTGTTGAACAACTAAATCAACACCAGCAATGACATACCTCTAGACTTGTTTTTATGTGAAAAAATAAGCCATTGTTTGCTTAAGCCCCAATGTTTTGCTATGTAACTTTCATCTGAACATATTCTTAATATAGAAGCTAATAGCAGCTGCCACTGAGTGGCTAAAAGTTCTACTTTGTAGAGCATGTGATACACAACCCACCCACCCCTCATCCTTTACAGAGAATTCAGAGTATCTTGGGAGAAAAAGATGGTCTGGAGTTCCTGCTGAATGGCCATGGATATTCATTATGCATTCTCTAAGGAAATTTGGAAAGGCATTATGTTAATCTGTGTCATTTGAAAACATGAACAGGTCTATATAATGAAGTAAGGTAAGTATGGACTAGGTTTGCAAACAATAAAAGTATTTGCAATTACATGGCATTTCTTTGAAATGTGGCCCTCAAAATACTCTCTAAATGCTTTCACAAATAAAAATAACTCTGATTTACTTATTGTTTCCACTTTCACATCTCAGAGATAATTTATTGTTTCAGGAGTATGTTAATTACAAGGTGCACAGATTTGCATTTACAATTCAAAAAATGTGCCAACAATCTTCTTACCCAGCCAGCTTTGAAAGTGTGGCTTGTAACATACCTTGGAAACTGAGGAGCACTGCTGAGCTGGGACCATTTCTGCCAATTATTGCCAACTGGGGCAGGAGAACAAATTTAATGGCATTCTGCAACATGCCACTACCAATGGAAAAAAATCCTGCCTCTCTGGATAAAATTCTAGCTTGAAATAGCCTAAAATTAGCAGATTAATATTCCATTGTAGACCACAATGAAGATTTGTTTTCAAAGTATCTTTTATATAAATTACATTTGAGTAATATTAGTTTTCAAAGGTATAAAAGACTGGAGATCCTATGGTTTTAAGCCGTACTATAGCACAAAAATGTCAAACATCTAAAAGGTGAGATAAAACAGAAATACAGGAGAGAAGTTTAAAATGACAAAGAAACATACAGCTCTAGATATCGTAACGTATAAATATCATCACCATCATCATTCTTTATTTATATATGGAGCTTAGGCGAATTCAGTCTTAACAAAATAACACGTGAACAAATACATTACAAAAATCTATTGTTTGTATAGAAATCTCCTTACAGTTTGACATTTATCTCTTTCTGAAATGATAGAAAGTATCTCTTTCTGAAATGATATTCAAACAAGATAGATCACCAATGCAAGATATCTACTATATAAGAAATGAGCCCCTTCACTGATAGAACTAGTTTTAGTCTGATAATCCTAAATTTCTAGTTTTACTTTTCTCCTCTGTCATTGTCTGATGCATCTTTATTTAGTATTTCTCATAGTTGTTTGTGATATTTCTATTTTCTTTCTATTTCTTCCCAGACCATCGAATAAGTGGTTTTGATTTTTAAAAAAATAATCAGTATATGACAGAAAGGGGATGATATTTTTAGACTACATAAAATGTCTCCAAATAATTCAGGATTTTTTCTCCAAGAGGTACAGTATGAAATAAATACTTAATGAGGCAGAGAGATGTGACTGTGTTTTAAAGTTAGTCTTGGTTATAAAGTGATGATATTACCATATCTAAGGAAAGGATTCGTCAAAGAGAGAATTGGTCCACAATGGAAGTTTAAATTATTCATAATTCAGTTACTTTTTAAAATTTTTATTGAGCACCTAGAAGGTGATTTATGCACAGAATCTGTTATTGAGGAGCTTATATTTTAGTAGGGAGTGCAAAAAAGGTAAAAGAGAGAGAAAGAGAGAATATCAATGGGTTAAATATTATGACCAATATAAACCCACAGCACTGGGGGAGTACAGAGGAAAAGTACCTAATCCAGCCTGGGACATGCAGGGGATGAGTCTTGAAGGATATGACAGATGAGACACATGCACTGGATCTTAAAGGTAGGGTTAGAATAATTCAGGTGATTGAACGGAAGAGGTGAGAATAGGAGTAGATGGAGGGTTTCTTGGCAGAGAGTTCAGAAATAGCATGATGTGGGCATAGAAGTTCACCTGAGTCAGTGCTACTGGAGCAAAAAGAGGGAGGATGGAGACAAGCAGAGGCCAGATCATGAAGGCCCTGGAGGCCAACTTGGACTTTACCCTTTGCCAATTTCTCACACTGAGGTTTTCCTAGATGTGTTAACAAGTATGCCAAGGCAGAGGACAAACTTACGAGGCATCAATTTTAACTTGATAGTATGTAATTTGAAACAATATTTCTATATTAAAATAACATATATTATCATTTACAATTCAAAATTGCCAGTGAACAAGTTTAGGATAAAATACAAGACTTCAAAGAATTTTCAAATTTGTACTGCTTGTCACCACCCTCCAACCTTCCTGCCTTTCAGGGTTTTTGTGAGAGGTCATCTTTCTTGCATGGCACTTCAGAAGAAAAGTTTTAGAACCACTGTTCTAAACTATGGACAGTCATTGAAGGATTTTAAGCAGAGGAATGATAAGGTGAGATTTGTGTTTTAGATCACCATGGCAATTCTGTGAAGGATGGAAGGTAGGGTGGAGCAGGGCAGGACAATAGCTTAGGAAGCTATTACAACAGTGCTGATCAGGGGTTAAACAGGGCCATGGTGGATGGAGAGGAGTGGCAGAGACCAGAAAAATTAGCATAATTTAATGACTAAATATTAGAAGTTGGGAAAAGGGAGAAATCTAGAAAATGTTCCAGTTTCTGCCTTTAATATCTGGATAGATAGGTTATAATGGGTAGAGAACCTGGCTTTAAGGAAGACATAATCACTTTATGTAGGACAAGTCGAGTGTGAGGTACTTGGTGAGACATCTAGGTCAGAACTTTGTCTGACCCAAATGGGTTACAATATATGGAAGCATGGATCTCCTCAGCCCTCAGCATGGCTGAGTTTTTCCAGGGGCAGCTAGAGTCCCCAGCTGGTCAGGTTACAAACCTCAGGCTGTGCCCTACCCATGCATTAACTCCAATGTGTTATAATTATTTCCATTTTCTATGTGTGCCATGCAATTAAAAAATTTGGGAAGCACCAGTCTAGTTGATGGTGCCCAGTTGGCTGCTGAATATATGTGTGACACTCAGAAGAGCTAACAGGGATGCAGATATAGATTTGGGCATCATTCACACAAAGATACTAGTTAAATCCAGGGAAGCGGATAAGGTAAAGAGATGCACCAGGAGGAGTCCATAAATTACTAGTAAGAGAGGTCCAGTGGAGTGAATTCAGGGTATTTCTGTTGTGCAAGTGACATATTAAATAATAAAAATAATAATAGCTAACATTTTTGAGAATTTAATATGTGCCAGGTATTGTTCTAAGCACTTTGCATTTATTAATTAATTTAATCCTAACAGCAATCCCATGAAGTAGTAAGCATTATTGTTATTCCCATTTTACAGTGGAGGGAATTGAGGTAATGAGAAGTTAAGTAGGTCACCCAAAGACCCATAACTAGGAAGCAGAAGAGCCAGGGATTGATGTTATTGACTAGGCAAATCATGCAGCTCACTCCTCTTGTTCTATATCTGTGATCCACAAGCAAGCTTCTGATTATGTTTTGACTTCCCATTTAAGCTACTGAGAGAGAATGGGCTGATCAGAGAATGAGTGATTATGATCCCTTTGACAATTATAACTATCATTATAAAATAGTGAGCTAATGCTCTGGTTTAGATGCCAGTCTTCAGTGAAGTTGGTGAGTGTAAGTCAGCTCTCTGGAGACTAATCAGCTTTAGAATACAGACAGAATTGAACATTTGTCCTTGAAAGGCTAAGTGCCAGACCTTACACTGTGATAATTCTCAGAAAAAAATGCTACCCGTTGAGGTCTCTGGGCAGCCAAAGGACTTCTAATAAGGCGTGACATAATTTTCTTTTGCACTTCAAATGATAGAAGCAGGAAAAAGAAAATAAAAGGCAAATTAAATGAAAGAGATATAGGTTCAGCTTTCTATATGCAAAAACGGTTGAATACAGTGATCCTGCTCACCAGGATCTACACAAGGTAAGGAGGAGGCCAGACTTCAGTTCAGTAAATAGAGCAAATTGTTTGGCTCAGGTTAATATGAAAAATACTGTATTTACAACCGTGTGTTGACAAAAAGCAAACCCAGTATATTTATACACGTAGTTTGCATTTGCTTTTTTACATCTGCCAATCAAATCTCCAATCAATTTGAAAAGCCAGGAGCCCAGGTCAGAGAAAGGTAAACCACAAATAATTGAAACTCAGGAAAATAATGCCATTGTTAATTGGCAAGTTGGGTAGCTCTGAATTGTTTTTCCTTTCATCTGAGAATGAAGACGGTATCTTTCTCTTGGCAATGCTGCAAAAACCTATGCTGTCTCTGTTACACGTTCTTAAGTAAACATACTTTCAAGTAATCAAGAATTAAGGACAAAAGTACCAAAGGAAGAGGTCAAAAATTATAAAGAAAAATAACAAAATGTTAGATGGGATTTTTGTATCTCACATGTAAATATTTTCTGTTAGGCAAACTATTAAACTCTCTAAACTGTAAAGTTCTAATCTATAAAATTTGGATAATGGTAGTTACTTCAGAGGATGAAGGTTAGTTGCAATAATTTGTGTATATAAGTACCAGCACATAATGCCTGACACATGTCAGACAATCAATAAAAAGTAAATATCATAAACTCTGTGCAAGTCTTCCCACACATGATATGATCAGAGTCTTACTTTGAAAATGTAAGTTATCTCACTATTAACCACACACAGTGTTGACTTAGAGGTATTTAGAAAAAAGTTTTCAGTGTGTATTTAATCTCAGCATTTTCTTTGAAATGCTCTGTGGTCATTGCCTGTAAATCTCACACTGGTGACCTACATGAACTTGTCACATTAGTGCCTGTTGTTTGTATACAGGTTTTAGTTGGTGGCATGATCCCATCTTAAAACCACTCCTATGAAATGAAAAGTTGCTTTCCCCCCTCCCCCGCCCCATTTTCTACAATTTTCAATTCCCTTTGAATCCAGACCTGCCTTATACTGCCATCTCCTGGAAGTATCTGGTCTTGAACAACTTGATTTATTTAGTAATATTTTGCTGGTCAGTGGCCTGCTATCAGAAATCAGTATCTACATGTTGGTTTTGATCTTCCCAGTGTTCCTTCTTTTAGATAACACTGAGTAATCACTGGACAATAAGCATGCAGATTTTCTAGAGTGATTCATGACTTCATCCTAGGGCAGTGGGATCAACAGAAGCATTGCAAATGAAAATGGTCAATAAAGATTGAGCTTTTTTTTTTTTTTTTGCTACAGCGATTTCAGCTGGCTATACGGCTGAATGAGACAAATGTAACTTTATATATTATCAAACCTAACACAGCTATAATATGCTAGATAATTTCCTTAGAGGATCATAGGTGGGGAAAGTCAATGAAAGTGGGAAGCTAAATATTCATCCCATTAGGAATTGTTTTCAGATGATAATCCATAGCAGTGTGGCAATGTAGAAGAATATCAAGACTTGGAGGCAGGAGACTGTGATTCTAGGTCTTATTGTAATAGCTGTAATAGCTGTGTAGCCCTGTACAAGCCAATTCCTCTTTCTGGCCTCAGTTTCTACATACTGTAAAACAAGGTAGTGGAACTAGGTGATCTATAAGTTCATTACAGGGTCTCACATTCTGTGGTTTTATGAAAGGTCAAGATGACACTGTGATTAATCATATCCAGTGGAAGTAGACTGATTTATTGAAATGGTGTTGCTGAATCTTACTGAGATGGGGGAAGTGACACATATAGGTTTGCCCATAATTGCTATTGAAAGAAAAGATATTGATAATAATTGGTGTATATATGAAATCTGACTGTGATTATGTCTTATGTCAAATACAAGTTTTCTGGTTCTCTTTAGATGTTACTATCCTTTTTGTTGCATTCTAGTATCAGGAGCCCCAATGCTACTATCGGAACACAGGTCAGGTTATACACTAATAGGCAACTAGGAGACAAGATTTGGGGATCACAGATCTAAGAGACCTGTGGGTTGAAACAGTGTTGGTCCCTGATAAAACATGCTTGCTAACATGGATATGAAGGCCTAATATCCAACTTAAGCCTTAATTTGAGATCATTTATCATTTCCCTAACAGAGCAGGGTTCTAGTGGAATTGGGTCATTGGAGTACAAGGTTTGAGAGCCAGCAGAAAAGAGTCATTCATGGTACGCTGCTATGGAGGAAAAACAAATGACCACAACCAGCTAGTTGCAGAGGTTAGAGGAGTCAAGATTGTGAATATAGACAGTTATCATTTCATGAAGCTTGAGTGTGAAGGGAAAGAGAGGGAATCCAGACTGTCGGATACAATGGAGAATGCCCCATTTTTTAGAGTCATCAAGCCCTAAGACCTTTGCAACTATCCACTCCCACGATGTAACCTGGGCAGGAGATAAATAAGTCTGTGTAAGACTACCTAATTGAGAACCAGAGTCATTAGAGGGCAACATTGAGAAGACATATTCACTGTACAGTAGAAACTAACACAACACTGTAAAACAAGTATACCCAAATTAAAAAAAAAGACATGTGCTCCACATTAATGGGCTGCTCTGCATTCAAGCCAGGATCTATGCTAGTTGCTGGTAACACTGAGTAGATACATCCTGATCTCAATTTCAGTGAGTTCAAAGTCCAATTTCATTTCTGTATCACTCTTCAGTAACATTACTTAGAGTCAGACCTTACATATTCAGACCTTCCTGAAATATGTCTTACTGCTTCAAAGCCATTTGCTTACTCTACCTAAAATATTATCCTTGTTTCTTTAGATTCTGGTTAACTTCTTTACAATTCAACTCAAACATCACATCCTCATGAATACTTTTCTTGTTTAAATGCCCTTTCTCTGTCTTCCCATAGCACTCTGTGCTTACCTCTATCAGTACTTATCACACTGTACTGACAAAATTGATTTATCTGCCTCCTCCAGTGAGACTTTGAGTTCCTTGAGGAATTATGTCTTCTTTATCTTTGTATCCCGGCCACCTATTCTAATGCTTCATATATAGTAGGTACTCAAATAAATGTTTGAAAACATTTATGAATGAAGGAAAATACAGCATGCTTTACTTAATCTCATTAAACTTTTACCTGTAGAGAGCTTTATGGATCCTGATTCTTTCATTCTGTATTTCAGCTTTATTTCCACATCTTGGATAACCTACACATCTGATCTGCATGTCTTTTAGTAGTGTCACACTACTAGAGACTTCCCTCTATGTTTAACATCGATCCATTAATCACCACTCGTTGGTAAAAAGTCCTCCAGTTATTAACCTCCGGGTAATGCTGTTACCCAGATCAGGTTATCCCAGGACCTAAACAAATATCTTGCTGAAATCCAGACTTTTAAAATCTATAACATTACTATCATCTATCTGTCTAGTGACACTATCAAAAAGGAAATGAAGCTAAACTGACCTCTAAATTGGTCACCCTTACTAAAGCATACATTCCTCTTCAGAGTTCATCCCTAATCCACCCTTCTCTTCTCTTTTTTTTTTTTTTTTTTTTTTTTTTTTTTTTGCTGTACGCGGGCCCCTCACTGTTGTGGCCCCTCCCGCCACGGAGCACAGGTTCCGGACGCGCAGGCTCAGCGGCCATGGCCCATGGGCCCAGCCGCTCCGCGGCATGTGGGATCTTCCCGGACCGGGGCACGAACCCGTGTCCCCTGCATCGGTAGGCGGACTCTCAACCACTGTGCTGCCAGGGAAGCCCCTTCTCTTCTATTTCTAAACACAGGGAAGATTATGTTTTCTCAGCAATACCTCATATACATGCCTTTTCTCAGACTATTCCCTTTGAAAATACCTTCCCCCTTCTTCACTTGTTCACATTATTATTCAAGATTCAGTTCAAATTCAACTTCCTCCAAGAACCCCTGTAAGAATTCCACCCCTCATTTCACCTTTTATGATGAGGTGAAATGGGATTGTCCCTGATATGGTTCTGTAGTCTGTGAAGAAAATGAGCGATTTGAGGGTAGAAGTTTGATCCTGGTGTCCTTCACAGTCAATTACAGAGGAAGGAGTAGGACAGAGATCTCTTAGTATAATAAAGTCAAAATTAATAGTTCACATAAAATATGTTTACAATATTTAAATTTGTCATATAATGCATATGTGGATTGGAGGAAGAAGATTCATTTTAATGTGTCAGATATGATCTACATTAAATATATTAGGAGAGAACATACTTATAGTTCTAATCCTACCTATATCCACAGAAGATATCCAGAGATGAATCCTGAGGGACAGAAAGGAGTGATCCAAATCTATCATACGGACTATAACATTATATCCTATAAGCTACATTGCATCATAGTAAGTTATCCTTATGCTAATTCCACACCCCACCACCCTACACTAGAATATGCACTGCTTGAGTTCCAAGACTGTGTCATAATCACTGTTGTGGAATTAAATTCTTTCACTCCTGTGCGTGTTTCCATGAGAACCTAATTTCTAAGTAATTCTTAAAGTTTATATTTTATATAATGTATAAACTGATGAAAGTTTTCTGTTTGGAAGATTGACTACTATTATGTCTTCTGTATCAGTAGCAATGTCTACAATCATCTAATGAAACCATTAAATAAAGGGCCAAGTTTCCTTTAAACTTTAGTTCCTACTTCAGTTTCTACTTGGTAGTGCTACCCTCATATATCCTCACACATTAATACCTGGAACTTTCTTCCTCTAAGTTTAAATCCTGGTTCTACTACTATTATTAATGGTTTGCCTTCTGACAAATTACATGAGATCTCCAAGTCTCATTTCCTTATCAATAAAAGAGGGATCATAATTCTTATCTCAAAAGATTTTTATAAAAATGAATAAAATAATGTATGTATATCAAGGTGAAAAAATTTTTTAAACCCACCCTAAATATAGTTTCTCTTGCCTCCTAAAGTGTGCGTGGTTGGGGAGTGGAGTTGGTGGTGGCATAAATTTCCATCAATAAGAAAATTGGGCTTTATTCTCTTCCCATCTGTATTAGTTTCCTGTGACTGCTGTAACAAATGACCACAAACTTGATGGCTTAAAACAATATATATTTATTCTCTCACAGCTCTAGAGATCAGAAGTACAAAATCAGTATCAGTGGGCTAAAATCAAGGTGTCAGCAGGGCCTCACACCTTCTGTAAGCCCTAGAGTAGAATCAATTTCTTGACTCAGTTTTTGATAATTGTTGGTTTTCTTTGGCTTGTGGCCATATCACTTCAATCTTCAAATCTCTCTCTGCTCCATCTTCATATCACCTTTTCCTCTATGTGTGTCAAATCTCATTCTGCCTTCTTCTTATGTAGATACATATAATTACATTTAGGACCCACCTCGATAATCCAGGATAATTTCCCCATATCAAAATCATAAAGTTAACCACATCTGCAAAGTATATTTTTCTAAGTAAGGTAACATTCACAAGTTCCTGGGATTAGAACCTGGTATTTAGGGGTGTCCATTATTTAGTCTACTACATCATCCATTGCTAGGCTGGAGAGAGAGAGGGAGAGAGAGAGAAAGAGAGAGTGAAGATGGAGAAGGAGAAGAGGAGAGGAAGGGGAAGAGGAAGAGGAAGAAGAAGAAGAATAAGGAAGAGGAGGGAGAGAGGGGGGAGGAGGAGAAGGAGGAGAGGAGAGGTGAATGGAGAGAATGAAATATCAAAGCATCATCTACTAACCTGTAGGTTCTTCTGAAGAGTGAGCCCCCAGCATGTGCGGACTTATGTTTTTCATATTATGTTAATTTGTCTTTGGATAAAAAATGATAGGTCTTAAGATGAGTGCTATGGACTGAATTGTGTCCCACAAAATTCATGTTGAAGCTCTAACTTCCAATGAGACTGTATTAGGGGACAGGGCATTTAAGCAGACAATTAAGGGAAATGAGGTCATAAGGGTGGGCCTTAATACAACAGGTCTAGTGTCCTTATAAGAAGAAGAAGAGATACCAGGAGAATGTGATCACAGAGAAAAGACCATGTAAAGACACAAAGAAAAGGTGACATCTGCAAGCCAAGGAGGGAGACCAACCTTGTTGGCACCTTGATCTTGGACTTCCGCATCCAGAACTGTGAGAAAATAAGTTTCTCTTGTCTAAGCCATCCAAGCTGTGGTATTTTGTTATGGCAGCAGTAGCATACTAATACAATGAGTAAATAGACAGAGAACCATTGTTTTATGTAACAAAATAAGAGAATTAAGTTCAGGGAGAGTGGCTCTGGAGGAGCACGGCAAACAGAGTAGCAGGGAGATATAAGGGGAGCCTTGAGGGAGAGAGGGCTGAGCAATATGGAAGCATGCTGGAACCTGTGGAATATGATGACTGGTGAGAAATTCCTCATAGCAGTATGGCCAAAAGACTTGCAAAAAGAGGCATTCCTAAAATAAAGTTCCAAGTTGCTCATTTTGCATCAGTGGAAAATCTCTCTTTGATTCCAAGTTGCAAGTCAAGTGTGCTCTTTGCTACACAATGCTTCTACAAGCAATTTGGGAGGAAATCAAGGGATAGGAACAGAGTTCCATAACTGGCTGGATGTTAGAAAAACTATGCAATAGATTAGTGGAAGCAGGAACTCAAAAACAGATGTGATTATGATACCATAATTCCCTGAGGATTCACAGAAATTACAGGGAGAGCAGTAGACCTCACAATGTATATTAGAGGACTTGTGCCAAAATTATGGAAATTTCAAAGCACAGGATAATATCAGCTGACGTCTGGATAGCATATGCAAATTTTCCAGTACAGTGTCTGATGTTTAATAACCACCCAGAAAATGATGGTTTATTTTTCCACTTCCTTTTCTTACTACTGATGAGGAAAGGTGGGTGTGTCTAAGAGTTGAAATAAGAGAAATTTTTCAATAAGTTATAGATGACCTAATATTCAGCTTAATCCTTTGTGTAGTCTCTAACACTCTGGTGTTTATAAAGAAAAAGGGACACTATATGTAAAAATAGTGAGGTACAGGGACCTCAAAAGAGCAGTGTGAACATTTTGTAGATTTTAGGGAAACAGAAGAAAAAGAATACTTTTCTTTTTGGCATGGAAATTAGGAACCTCAAATTTTAAAATCACCCATAAATCATAAAATGAAGGCCTGCCACTGGAGAGTTCTTCAGGCTTTCTCTGTTTTCAATAGCACAAAACCATACCACAGGGAAGAAGTAGGGACTTTTTTTCTGATTTGGCAGAACATGAAGCATCTTCAAAAACGATATGAAGCAATCATACATATTTAGACTCTTTGAAGTTTAACAGCCATGAAAGCTCCACAAACTTAAGATTGTGGACATTAAAAACAGATTCCAGAAGCCTCAGGTCTTCTCTAGAATTCTTTTGAATGGGAAGACATATGCAGTATCTCATATGAAGACTGACAGTCCAGGATTTGGGGAATGTTTCTCTAGCAAAGCCTTGGGCCCAGCAGGCCCAGAATCCCAAGAAATGTCAGTATAGGTAGTTAGTAAGTTCTCCATAAGAGCCTATGTCCTCTTTGGCAGTTACATGGGTGTCACTCAGTAGTTCTATCATTTCAAAGGTTCTGCCTTCTCCCCATCCCCATTCCCACGGAAGTGGAAATCCTTCCAGCTATTTCTAAGTGAAGTTTTATTACAGAACAGAAAATTATTATGAGCACCTCCAACATAACTACTGCTGAGAGAGATGTTTCTTAACTGAGTCATTACCCCCTGAAGGGATGAAGCAAATTCTATTTTTTTATGCTTACTTTTGAAAAATATTTCAGGACTGCTGAGGGCAGCAGAAAGAAGAACACTTACACTTGGGAAGCTGATACCTCCTCAATACTTAGATTTCTTATTTGACCAAAATCAGTTCTGTAGAGTCCCCCTAGTTAAGTAGCAAAATTGGCTGATTGCAGATATTGCAGCTGACACAAAAATGAAGTTTCCAGCAGGCATTATTAAAGGATTCCTCCAGCCTGAAACATTGCATGAAAAAAGTAACTTTATAAAAATAAGCTTTTAAGATGCTTAGAACTTTTATCATGGACAGATAGTCAAGATAGATATAAGTGAAAAACCACAAAGAACAATGAATAATATCCCATTTTTGTTAAAAATTTTATTTATTCATTTATTTAGCATATACACACGTGCACACACACACATGCACACCTGAGAACATCTGGAAATCCATATACCAAATTTTTGAGAAGGGTAATCTCTTATTTAAATAATCATTGAGGATTTTTTCCTGCTTATGTGTGTTTTCTATATTTTCAATAATGAGCATGGATTATACATATAATAGTGTAATTGCGATAATATTTTTAAATAAATGAATTAACTGCTCAAATCCACTACCCATTTCAGGCTCCAGGTTTTACTAAGAAATTAATTAATGTTTTTCTATAGGATTTGCATATCTTTTCCACAAAGGACCACATTTGTCAAACCCTTGGCTCCGTTCCCCATTTTAAAAAAATATATTTGGGGGCTTCCCTGGTGGCACAGTGGTTGAGAGTCCGCCTGCCGATGCAGGGGACAGGGGTTCATGCCTTGGTCCGGGAAGATCCCACATGCCGCGGAGCGGCTAGGCCCGTGAGCCATGGCCGCTGAGCTTGCGCGTCCGGAGCCTGTGCTCCACAATGGGAGAGGCCACAACAGTGAGAGGCCCGTGTACCGCAAAAAAAAAAAAAAAAAAAATATATATATATATATATATATATATATATATATATATATATTTGGTTGGTCAGTTGAAAAATATTCACTGAAGACCTCTACCATCTTGGTCCAAGAAATGGACAAATTCTCTCTACTCTCATTTCCTTACACATGGAATTTTTAAAAAAATGGACACTTCCTTTGCTCAGTAGGATAGGTCGGTGTACCAATTGCTTTGAGAACTATTCTCATTGTCTCTAGACAAAAGGTTTTGACTAGAGTTTTGAAGCAAAGGAGAGGCATTGATCTCAGGAAGAAGAAAGGGCTTTTCAGCATGGAGAGGTGTCTTTGAATAATGGTAACTAACATTGATTAAGCATGTATCAAGCACTTTACAAGCTTTATTTCATACAATCCTCAAAATAATGCTTTTGAGGTACGTGCAATTGTTCTTATTTTCTGGATTAGGCATTGAGCCCTTACTCTATTCCTTTCTTACCATGCTAAGGGAGCACCAGAGGGGGAGCAAGAAGCATTGGACTTCATTTCTAACAACTGTAGGGATAAATTTGAGGTGCCTATCTCACTGTGCCCTGTGAGGCAATCTAAATCATTCTCATTTTCCAGCTGAAGAAACATATACAGAGGATATTGCTGTACAGTTAGAGAAGCAAAGAATTGATTCAAATATATTTGAAGAATTGCCTAACAGGGACAAACAACAGTTTGCAAATTGTATAGTCAGGTCTCTAAATATATCCAAATATAAATAAGAAAAAAAATTTAATTCCATGATATAGTATTAATTTACATGATTTATCTTTAAAGTAATGCTTTTGGGGTAAGTACAATTGTTCTTATTTTCCAGGTTAGGAATTGTGCCTTAGAGAGGTTAAGTGACTTGATAAATAAAATAAAATAAGAAAGAATAAAATAAGGTAAAAAATTAAAATATAACAAAATTTTAAAAATAGGGAGAGGACATCTGCAAGATGGAGGGCTAGGAAGTCACAACACTTGTCTCTCACACAAAAAACTACATGAACAATAAATAAAATTAAAACTGACAAAAATAGCCCTAGAAACTCTGGACTACGATGAAGAATCAGGAGAAACTCTGAGGAGCTAAAAAACTGAAGGTGGGGCTTCCCTGGTGGCGCAGTGTTTGAGAGTCTGCCTGCCGATGCAGGGGACACAGGTTCGTGCCCCAGTCCGGGAAGATCCCACGTGCCGCAGAGCGGCTGGGCCCGTGAGCCATGGCCACTGGGCCTGCGCATCCGGAGCCTGTGCTCTGCAACGGGAGAGGCCGCAGCAGTGACAGGCCCACATACCACAAAAAAAAAAAAAAAAAAAAAAAAAAACCCTGAAGGTGGCTACATAGAAAAGCATAGGAAGCATTTTACCTGTGTCACCACTGCCAGCAGTCCAGAGAAGTTTGGCACCAGGAGGGCCCCACCTTGGAAGGATTTCAACCCATCGGTAAAAAAGAGCAGGAGAACCCCAACAAGCCTCACACCATGGATGTTTGAAGCATTTGCTACTAAGGACTCCAAACATCTTCACCAATACTAAACCGAGTTGATGGAGCTGCCTAGAGTCCCCACTGTTGTGTCTCCTCCTTGGGGCTGGAGCTGTTGTTGCAGTGAGACCTGCTCCCAAGTGTCCCAGTCACTGCTGTGCCCAGCCCTCCAGGATCAGGGCACTGTAGTGTCTTGAATCTATAGGACAAGAGCTGCTGCTGCTCTGTACTCTGCCTCCAGGTCCTAAGTTGTGGCTTTGACCCACCATAATCAGAGTTGCACTGCTGCTGCTCTGCACCCTGACTTCAGGTAGTAAGTCAGGGCTGTGGCCCCATCCACACTGCTGCCACTTTGCACGCCATCCTCTGGGTGTTCCCAACATGTGGCTTTAATGGACCAGCATCAGGCCCAGCTGCTGCTGTTCTGCAACTTACCCATGTATTCTAAACCATGGCTTTGACCTACCATCACTGGGATGCACTATAGCAGCTCTGGGCCTTGCTCCTGGGATTCTAAGTCACAGCCTTGATCTGCCACCACCATAACCAAGCTGCTGCTATTCTACGACTATCACCCTGGGGCCAGAGTCTGACTTTGACCCACCTTCCCCAGGGTGTGATGCTACTACACCTTGTCCCCTGGACCCAAGCCACTGCTGCACCCTGTCATCCTAGAGTCTCTGCCACTGCTGCATCCCCATCCCCCAGGACCAAGTCACAGTTTCAAGACCCAGAGAGCTGAGATCCAGTTCTATGGGACATCTCTACATGCCTGCACCTCAGAAAACTAGTACCATTGCCATAGAAAGTACACCTGTGCCCCAGGACACAGGGGCTATGGTACTTCTATGTGTGCCTAATTCCAGGATCCCAGTTCTGATGCCACTCAGAGTGCAAGCACACAAAATCTGGTGCCAAGAGAGAACTCCTCAACTAGAACTTCCTCCCATAAGCCAAAAAAAGAACAAGAGAACCCCAGCAGTCTTTGCCTCTGAGGACCCCAATAGCCTTAGCCACCACTGCCACCTTCAGGATCTCTGCAGTCTTTGCCAACATTGACCTCAGGTGATGGAGATGCACAGAGACCAGCCACTGTGCTCCCCCAGGAACTAGAGACTGTGCATAACCCAGTCAGTGCCCTTCAGCCACCTTCAGGTGAAAGTCTTTGCCCACTGAAGCTAGTTTGAAAAGGCTGGAAGAGGTGACTGCTCCCTCAAATGTACAGACATCAATGTAAAGCCATTAGAAACATGAAAAAGCAAGAAAACATTAACACCACTAGAGACATAATAATTTCCCAAACTGACCCCAAAGACATGGAAATGTGATAGTTAACTGAAAAATAATCCAAAATAATTATTTTAAAGAAGCTCAGCAAGAGTCAAGAGAATATAGACAATTCAATTAACTCAGGAAAGCAATGCATAAATAAAATGAGAAGTTCAATGAAGTGATAGGAATCATAAAAATGAACCAAACAGACATTCTGGGGCTGAAGAATAAAATGAACGAAATGAAAATGAAATAGAGAGCTTCAATAGTACGGTCAACCAAGCAGAAGAAAGAATATGCAAACTTGAAGACAGATCTCTTGATATTATCCAATAAGAGGAGAAAATAAGTTAAACTATAAGAGTGAAGCAAGTCTGCACGAATTATGGGACACTATCAACTGAAAGGAAACTCACATTATGGGAGTATCAGAAGGAGAAGAGTGAGAAGAGAAAAGGACAGAAAACCTATTTAAGGAAATAATGTCTGAAAAGCTCTCAAATCTGGAGAAATCTTATACCATCCAGGTACAAGAAGCTCAAAGATCTCCAAACAGATTCAACTCAAAAAGATCTTTAACAAGATACAGTATAATCAAACTCAAAAACCAAAGGCAGAATTCTGAAAGCAGCAAGAGAAAAAAGACTTATCACATACAAGGCAGTCCTAATAAGATTATAGGCAGATTTCTCAGCAGAAACCTTGCAGAGCAGGAGAGAATGGAATGATATATTCAAAGTGCTCAAAGGAAAAAAAAAAAAAAAAACTACCAACCAAGAATACTTTATGAAGCAAAGTTGTCCCTCAGAAATGAAGTAAGGGAAAAGACTTCCCCAGACAAACAAAAGCTTAGGAAAATTATCATCCTTAGATCTGTCTTACAAGAAATGTAAAAGTGAGTTATTTAAGTTGAAAAAAACAAGGATGCTTATTAATAACATGGAAACATATGAAAGTGTAAAATTCACTGGTAAAGGTAAGCATATAGTCAAATTCAAAATAATCCAATACTGCAATGGTGGTGTGTAAATCACTTGGAACTCTATGATATAGATTTAAGGACAAAAGTATTAAAAATAACTATAGCTCCAATATTTTGTTATTGGATACACAACATAAAAAGATGTAAATTGTGGCATCAATAACATAAAACATCAGGGAAAACAAGTAGAAGTGTAGAGCTTTTGTATGCAATTTAAGTTAAATGGTTGTTTTACAAGGATTGTTAAAATTATAAGATGTATTATGAAAGCCTTAAGGTAATCACAAAGCAAAAACATAATATATACCTAAATGATAATGAGAAAATAATCAAAGAATACCACTACCATACCAAAAAACAAACAAAAAACAAACCCACATCAATTCAAAAAGAAAGATAACAAGAGAGGAAGAAAGGAAGAAAGGAACTACAAAACAATAAGAGAGAAATTAACAAAATGTCAATAATTACCCTAAATGTAAGTGGTTTAAATTCTCCAGTTAAATGATGTAGAGTGGCTGAAAAATAAGACCCAAGTATATGCTGCCTAGGAGAGACTCACACAAGCTTTAAGGACACACACATACTCAAAGTAAAGGGTTGGAAAAAGATATTCTATGAAAATGGAAACCAAAGAAGAGCAGAGGTGGCTATACTTATATCAGACAAAATAGACTTTACCTCCAAAGCTGTAACATGAGACAAAGAGATCATCATATAATGATAAATGGGTCAATTCATCAAGAGGATATACCAATGTAAAATTTTACACATCCAATATAGAAGAACTCAAATATATCAACCAATTATTAACAGATCTACAGGTAGACACAGACAACAATTCCATAATAGTAATAAATGTGTGCAGATGACATGATCTTATGTATAGAAAATTGCGAGACTCTACCAAAATAATGAATGAATCAGAAAAGTTGCTGGATACAAATTCAACATACAAAAACCAGTGTGCTTACAGTATTTGTTTTTCTCTTTCTGACTTACTTCACTCTGAATGACAGACTCTAAGTCCATCCACCTCACTACAAATAACTCATTTTCATTTCTTTTTATGGCTAATATTCCATTGTTTATATGTGCCACATCTTCTTTATCCATTCATCTGTTGATGGGCACTTAGGTTGCTTCCATGTCCTCACTATTGTAAATAGAGCTGCAATGAACATTTTGGTACATGACTCTTTTTGAATTATGGTTTTCTCAGGGTATATGCCCAATAGTGGGATTGCTGGGTCATATGGTAGTTCTATTTGTAGTTTTTTAAGGAACCTCCATACTGTTCTCCATAGTGGCTCTATCAATTTACATTCCCACCAACAGTGCAAGAGTGTTCCTTTTCTCCACACTCTCTCCAGGATTTATTGTTTCTAGATTTTTTGATGATGGCCATTCTGACTGGTGTGAGATGATATCTCATTGTAGTTTTGATTTGCATTTCTCTAATGATTAATGGTGTTGAGCATTCTTCCACGTGTTTGTTGGCAAACTGATTTACTTTGTTATAAAGCAGAAACTAACACACCATGGTAAAGCAATTATACTCCAATAAAGATGTTAAAAAAAAGTGTACTTCTATACACTAATAATGGACTATCTCAAATAGAATTAAGAAAGCAATCCCATTTGCAATAACATCAAAAACAATAAAATAATTAGAAATAAATTTAGACAAGAAGGTGAAAGACCTGCACACTAAAATTGTTAACAGATTGGTTAAAGAAATTGACAAAGACACAAATAAATGGAAAGATAGTCTATGTTTTTGATAGAACAAACTAATTTTTTAAGTCCATACTGTCCAAAGCAATCTACAAATTCAAAGCAATTCCTATCAAAACTCCAGTGGCATTTTCGCAGAAATAAAAAAAACTATCCTAAAATTTGTATAGAACCACAAAAGATCTCAAACAACAAAAGCAA
The DNA here is from genome assembly GCF_003676395.1 of Aethalodelphis obliquidens. Classification (NCBI taxonomy): domain Eukaryota; kingdom Metazoa; phylum Chordata; class Mammalia; order Artiodactyla; family Delphinidae; genus Aethalodelphis; species Aethalodelphis obliquidens. The sequence continues at coordinate 5,246 of NW_020837998.1, read as the reverse complement.
TCTTGAGAAAGATGAACAGAGCTGGAGGTATCACACTTCCTGATTGCAAACTATATTACAAAGCTATAGTAATCAAAACAGAATGGTATAGGCTAAAAGACAAGCACACAGACCAGTGGAAAAGAATAGAGCCCAGAAACAAACCAATGCATATATGGTCAGTTAATTTTTGACAAAGGCACCAAGAACATGCAATGGGGAAAGGTTAATCTCTTCAATAAATGTTGTTGGGAAAATTGGATATTCACATACAAAAGAATGCAACTGGACTCCTATCTTACACCACTCACAAAAATCAACTCAAAATGCATTAAAGAATTAACTGTAAGACCTGAAACCATAAAACTCATAGAAGAAAACATAGAGAAGAAGCTCTTTCATATTGGTCTTGGCAAGGATTTCTTGAATAAAACTCCAAAAACATGGGCAACAAAAACTAAAATAAACAAGTGGGACTAAATCAAACTAAAGAGCTTCTGCACAGCAAAGGAAACAATCAATAAATAGAAACTATAACCTACAAAATGAGAGAAAATATTTGCAAACTCTGTGTCTAATAAGTGGTTAATATCAGAAATATATAAAGAAATCATACAACTCAATAGCAAAAAAAAAAGCAAATAATCTAATTAAAAATGGGCAAGGACCTGAATAGATATTTTTCTGAAGACACACTAGTGGTCAATAGGTACATAAGAAGGTACTCAACATCACTAATCATTAGAAACTCTAAACCAAAACTATACTGAGATATCATTGCATACCTTTTCAAATAGTTATTATCAAAAGACAAGAGAGGGAGTTCCCTGGTGGTCTAGTGGTTACAATTCGGCACTTTCACTGCGGAGGGCCCAGGTTCAATCTGATCAGGGAACTGAGATCCTGCAAGCCACATGGCATGGCCAAAACAAATACAAAAGACAAGAGAGATAAAAAATGTTAGTGACAATGTGGAGAAAAGAGAACCCTTATATACTGTTGGTGAGAACGTAAATTGGTATAGCCATTATGGAAAATAATATGAATGTCCCTAAAAAATTAAAAATAGAATGACCATATGATCCAGCAATCCCACTTCTGGATATATATCCAAAGGAAATGAAATCAGTATCTCAAAGAGATATCTGTATTCCAATGTTCATTGCAGCAATATTCACAGTAGCCAAGATACAGAAACATCTAAATGGCCATCAACTGTTGAATGGCGAAAGAAAGTGTGATGTGTATATATATATATATATATATATATATATATATATACAACTATAATGAAATACTGTGTAGCCATAAAAAGACGGAAATCCTGCCATATGCAACAACATGGATGAACCTGGAGGACATTATGCTAAGTGAAATAAGCAGACACAGAAAGACAAACACAGTGTGCTGTCACCTATATGTGGAATCTGGGCACAAAGTTGATTTCATAGAACCAGAGAATAGGGACTTCCCTGGTGGTGCAGTCGTTAAGAATCTGTCTGCCAATGCAGGGGACACGCGTTTGACCCCTGGTCTGGGAAGATCCCACATGCCACGGAGCACCTAAGCCCATGTGCCACAACTACTGAAGCCTGCACACCTAGAGCCCATGCTCCCCAACAAGAGAAGCCACCACAATGAGAAGCCTACACACCACAACGAAGAGTAGCCTCCACTCGCCACAACTAGAGAAAGCCCGCGTGCTGCAACGAAGACCTAATGCAGCCAAAAATAAATAAATTAATTAATTTTCAAAAAAGAAAGAAACTGTGAATGTAATAGTGGTTGCTGAGACTGCGGAGGGGGGAACATGGAGACATGTAAGTTAAAGGGTAAAAACTTTCAGTTATAGGAAGAATAAGTTCTGAGGAGGTAACGTACAGCATGATGTCTATAGATAATAGTACAGTATCATATACTTGAAAGTTGCTGAAAGTAGATCTTAAGTGTACTCACCAAAAAAAGGAAAAAGTTAACTATGTGAGGTGATGAATGTGTTAATAATCTTGATCTTGGTAATCATTCTGCAATATATATGTATATCAAAACATCTTGCACATTTTAAACATGTAAAATTATATTTGTCAATTATTCCTCAATGAAGTTGGGGAAAAATCCCAAAATAAAAATAAAATAAATTCTGATAACATCAAAAATATGAAGGAGATCTATACTTAAATGATAACTGTCTTCCTCCACAGCTTATTCAATTCACAAGCAAAATGCTCTAACATATAAAAATAAGGTAATGAAAAATACAATAATGCTTCATTCTTATTAAGCACATTTCCTGAGAGCTCAAAGTGCTTCCAAATCCATTATCTTCTTCCCCCCACTAAAGTGAATGCAACAGTATATCTTCAAGAAATTGTAAAGAAGAAGAAGATAGCTAAAAATATATAAAGTGAATAAGGACAATAGTTAAATTCCAACACTAGGTGTTGCTCCTCTACAGGGTGGGATCCCCAATAGAAATTAAGTAGCACTGTGACTTCATTTCAAACTTTAGAAAACTATTTTGAATTTTGCCATCAACTTTGCCAAAGAAAAATGATTAGTTCAGAATAATCCCCCTCAATTATACCAAGAATTACATCTCGTCATCTGAGAGATTTGTAAGGCAAGAGCTCTTGTCTGCTCCTGTTGTTTTGTGTAAGGCAAACGAGTGAAGCAAGGAGCTACTGTATTCAGTAGTGTTGTATATTGATGAAAAAGCATTATCATAAGTGTCAAGAACCTTTTGAAACTTCTTATTCATTCATTCATTTATTTGCTCATTTATCTGATTGTAGAAAGCCATATCTACCCTGCACTACATATATAGGGATACTCTAATTCCATGCTCTCCCCCAATCCCATTCCTCCTTGGGCTCCTTAGTTGTTCTACAGTGGCTTAAGGTGGGTTTAACTTACCACAGCTTTTGCTCTACTAAAGTACTGTTTGTTCAAAGCCTGTTTCCTCCTCTGTTCAGCCCAGGCTTTGTTTGTAACCATTGGCTAAACCAACACAAACACCTAACAATCAAAGGTACACTGGTTTAGGTGTGGGAAGAGGTGGAGGTGGGTGATGGTGTTGAAAAGGTTTCAGTTCTTATAGTTTAAAAAGTGACTTTTGGATTCAGAAATCAAGATGATGGAGTAAGAGGATGTGGAGCTCACCTCCCTCCAAAAGACACACCAAAAATACAGCTACATGTGGAAAAACTTTTATGGAAAACTAACTGGAAACTATCAGAAGGACTCCTATAAAACCGAGGCTGTAAGAAAACTACGCACGTAATTGGGTAGGATGGGAAGAAACAATCGGGTCAGGGTCTCTGCTGCTGGGAGGGGACTAAGAGGAAAAGGGAGATCACATGGGTAGACTCTTGCCCTGGGAAGTGAGCAGGTCAAGCCACAGACTGGCTCTTCCACTTCTGGGATCCTACATGGAGGACACAAACCCCCTTATTGGCTTGAAAAACTGCTAGGAAAAATAAAAAGGCTAAAGAAGCCTGGACTTCACGTGCGAGGAGTGCACGGGTGCTGGCTTGCTCCCAGGCAGGGCGGAGAGGTCTGCCCTAGCTGCTGCCAAGTTTCCCATGACTGCTTCACTGCACTCCTTAGCCCGAGCCCAGCAAATACCCCAGCCCTGCAAATTCCACATCACAGTGTGGCACTAGATCTGGGGCAGCCATGACTGGGAAGATATGCAATTGTGGGCTGTCTAAGTGGAGCCGTAGATGCAAACACAGGCAGAGCATCTGACCTCTGTAGGCACACAAGCCCCGCTTGCTTCAGCAGTCTACTTTTTGGGGCAAAGGTCCAGTGCATGGTGGGGGAAAGGAAAAACACACACTTAAAGGGAACAGAGCCAGTTCAAGCCTCACCCGCAGGGCTTCCACTCCAGCAACTTGGGATGAGAACCTGTCCCTGACAGAGCTGTGACAGTGACTGAGCAGAGAGGAAGTCTCACTTCACACCCTGCACAGGCTCTAGCTATTCTATCTCCAGATTTCTATCTCTACAACTTCATAAAACTAGAAATCAACTACAGAAAGAAAACTGGGAAAAGAACAAACATGTGGAAATGAAACAACGTGCCACTAAAAAGCCAATGGATCAATGATGAGATCAAAGAGGAACCTAGAAAATACCTCAAAACAAATAAAAATGGAAACGCAATTTCCCAAAATCTATGGGATGAAGAAAAACAGTTCTAAGAGGGAAGTTTATAGTGATACAGACCTTCCTCAAGAAACCAGAAAAATCTCAAATGAACAACCTACCCTAACAATTAAAATAATTAGAAAAACAAACAAAACCTGAAATCAACAGAAAGAAGGAAATAATAAAGATCAGAGAGTAAATAAATAAAATAGTAATAATAAACAATAGAAATGATCAATGAAAATAAGTGTTGGTTTTTTGAAAAGATAAACAAAATTAATAAAATTTAGCTGGGCTCACCAAAAGGAAGAGAGGACCCAAATAAACAAAATAAGAGATGAAAGAAGAGAAATAACAATACCACAGAGACACAAAAAATCAAAAGAGAATAGTATGAACAGTTAAGTACATTTGCACAGCAAAGGAAACCATCAACAAAGCGAAAAGACAACCTACTGAATGGGAGAAAATATTTGCAAAAGATGTGACCAATAAGGGGTTAATATCCAAAATATACAAAGAGCTCATACAACTGAATATCATAAAAAACAACAACCCAATCAAAAAAATGGCAGAAGACCTGAATAGACTTTTTTTCCAAAGAAGACATGCAGATGGCTAACAGGCACACAAAAAGGCACTCAACATCTCTAATGATTAGAGAAATGCAAATCAAAACCACAATGAGATATCACCTCACACCTCTCAGAGTGCCTATCATCAAAAGTCTACATATAACAAATGTGAAGAAGATGTGGAGAAAAGAGAACCCTTGTACACTGTTGGTAGAAATGTAAATTTCCAGCCACTATGGAGAACAGTATGGAGATTCCTCAAAAAAATATAAAAATTGAATTACCATATGATCCAGCAAGTCCACTCCTGGGTATATATCTGGAAAAAAAATTAAAATACTAATTCAAAAAGATACATGCACCCCAATGTTCATGTACTATGAACATAGCAATGTTCATAGTATAATGTTCACTATATCCAATAGCCAAGACATGAAAGCAACCCAAGTGCCCATCAGTGGATGACTGTATTAAGAAATGTGGGGGCTCCCCTGGTGGCGCAGTGGTTAAGAGTCCGCCTGCTGATGCAGGGGACACGGGTTC
>NW_020837997.1:14448199-14522544 GCF_003676395.1 Aethalodelphis obliquidens | reverse complement strand
AGAACTGGGAGCCTTGTTATGCTGATGGGCGGGATGTAAATTGCCAACAGCCACTCGGGAGAAGTGTATGGTGTTTCCTGAAACATCTAAAAAACAGAGCTACAGAGCCTACGGCACTTCCACTTACGGGCGTCTATATTCGGAAAACCAAAAATCGACAGGTCACAGGCACCCCATAATTTCAGGCTGATCTGTTTACAAGAACCTCGACTCGGGTACACCTTAAATATCCCAGGAAAGAGAAAAATGGATAAACATGTTGTAGTACTTATGTACAATGGAATATCACTCAGCCATGAAATCAATGTCATGAGGCCAGTAGCAGCATAATGAGTGGATTTAGGTACGATGTTTCTAAGTGAGATAAGTCACACAGAAAAAGAAACATCATAAGATATCGCTAATACACGGAATGTAAACTTGGCTACACAGGAACTGAATTACAAAACAGAACAGGGTCTCAAATTTAGAAAACACACTTATGGCTGCTTAAGGGGAAAGGTGAGGTGGGCTGATGCATAAAACCAGACTTTCAAATGAGCACAGACACCATTCCATCAAACAAATATATAATACATGCAAATCCAAGTTACGACACCCTATCAGCTCACACCAGTCAGAATGGCCATCGGCAAAAATTGTGCAAACAATGAATGATGAAGGGGTTGTGGAGAAATGCGTACCCTTGGTGCTAAGTGGGACGTGGTAAGAGCCACTAATGAAAACACAATGGAGGTGTCTTAAAAAGGTAAACATTGAGCTACCATATGATCCAGTAGGCCCATTCCTGGACCTATAATCTACAGAGACAGAAACAAAGACACAGGCAGGCAAGTGTGCATTGCAGCAGTATTACAATAGCCAAGACATGAAAGCAACCGAAAATTCCATCAACAGATGAGTGGACAAAGAAGAACTGCTACACGTACAGATGGAATATTAGCCAAGGAGGAAAATGACACAATGCCATTTGCAGCACCGTAGATGAGTCTAGAAGTAATCGCGCAACTTGTAGTCAGAAAGCGAAAGACACATATACTATGATATCACTTATAGGTGTTACCTAAAAATTGATACCAATGAAGGTATTTCCACAGAGAATGGCAATCACAGATTCATTAAACGAACTGTGGGTTCACCAACGGAAAGGTGTGAGGCTTGGATACATTACGACATTGGGCTTAACAGAGATATACAAACACATGTGAAATACGTAATCACCAAAAACCTATGGCATACCAAGAGAAGACTACTCAACATTGTGTCATAACCTACATGGGAAACGGATGCAAAGATGAATAGATATATATGTATATGTGTAAAAAAACCACATCTCGCGCTCCTAGAAAAAACAGAAGTGTCATCAAATTTGCTCTGTTAAAAAATAAAAATGAAATTTAAAAAACGAACAAGAAGTAATGAGACATAAACTTAAGGGGCTTTTTCCTGACACATTCCATTCTAATTTACAACCTAGGAACACGACTTCCGGAAACGCTCTGCTGCCCTAGCAACCAGATTTGGGAATGGAGAAATGCTGTCGCCTTGTGGCCGTTTCCCACAACAGCAGCTTTAAACCCAGTGCTAATGGTCACTAAATATTCACACTCATTGCAGGCCTGTAAATGACACCTGCCCTCCAAAAAAATCCTGGGGTTGAAAATCGACAAAAAATTCAAAAGAGGGCAACCTTCCAAGAAGACAGTTTCAAGAGGTACATTGTACTCACACTTTTTTCTTTCTTTTTTTTAACAGAAAAGAAAAAGGCATGGAAAAATGATGAATTTCAGGAATTTTTAAAGACAGGCAAACCCAAATTACAAAAACCTATCAGCTCACAGCAGTCAGAATGGCCATTAGCAAAAATGCTGCAAACAATAAATGCTGAAGGGATTGTGGAGAAATGCGTACCCTGGGTTCTAAGGGGGACGTGATAAGAGCCACTAATGAAAACACAATGGAGGTGCTTTCAAAAGGGAAACATTGCGCTACTAGTCAGTCAATCATACCCACTGCTGGGCCTATCATCTGAGAAAAAGAATCAAAAAGTCACAGGCTGGCAATCCTGCACTCCAGCAGTATTTACCATAGCGAACACTTGGAAGCAACGAAAATGTCCATCAACAGAGGAGTGCACCAAGAAGAAGTGGTCCATGTACACAGTGGAATATCACTCCAATAAAAAATATAAATTAAATTTTAAAAACAAACAAAAGTAAGGAGACATCAGCATTTGTGGGTTTATCCGGGCACATTCCACTCTAATTTATAACCGAGGAACACCACGGGCCGGAAGGTCTGTTCCCCTAGTACCAGCGTGGGGAACGTAGAAAGGCTAACTGCCCTCTGGCCGCTATTTTACATCTTTATTGGAGTATAATTGCTTTACAATGGTGTGTTAGCTTCTGCTTTATAACAAAGTGAATCAGTTATACATATACATATGTTCCCATATCTCTTCCCTCTTGCGTCTCCCTCCCTCCCACCCTCCCTATCCCCCCCCTCTAGGTGGTCACAAAGCACCGAGCTGATCTCCCTGTGCTATGCGGCTGCTTCCCACTAGCTATCTATTTTACGTTTGGTAGTGTATATATGCCACTCTCTCACTTTGTCACAGCTTACCCTTGCTCCTCCCCATATCCTCAAGTCCATTCTCTAGTAGGTCTGTGTCTTTATTCCTGTCCTACCCCTAGGTTCTTCATAACCTTTTTTTTTTTTTTTAGATTCCATATATATGTTTTAGCATACAGTATTTGTTTTTCTCTTTCTGACTTCACTCTGTATGATAGACTCTAGGTCCATCCACCTCACTACAAATAACTCAGTTTTGTTTCTTTTTATGGCTGAGTAATATTCCATTGTATATATGTGCCACATCTTCTTTATCCATTCATCTGTTGCTTCCATGACCTGGCTATTGTAAATTGAGCTGCAGTGAACGTTGTGGTACATGACTCTTTGAATTATGGTTTTCTCAGGGTATATGCCCAGTAGTGGGACTGCTGGGTCGTATGATAGTGCTATTTTTAAGCCAACTATTTTAAATAAACAGATAATTTTTTATTACTCAGTTTTACTGATTCACGGCTAAAATTTTGGAAAGAAAGATATATCTATTCGCATTTGACTGCATAATTGTGTATGTCTTTTATTACGGGGGGGGGGTCTCATTCAAGAACCTAGGAGGGTGAAGGGAAAATTTTTTCTACCATACATAGGCAATAAAATAATACTTGGAGATAAAAAGGAAGAAACCATCAACCCATGCAAGAAACATGGATGAATCTTATATGTATATTGCTAAGTGATAGAACTCAGTCCGAGAAAGCTACACAGTGAATGACTCCATTTATATCACATTCTGGAACAGGTAAATCGGAGATGGTAAACATGTTAGAGGGTGGGGGGTGTCAAAATATTGCATATGACACTTTAGTGATGGATACCTGCCACTATGCATTAGTCTAAACCCATGGATTCTTACAACCCAACAAATAAATCGTAATATATTCAGATATGACATGGGAGTGTCATAGGGTGGAATAGAGAACGTGACAAAGAATATGATTTATAAATGTATGGAAAAAATTCACTGTTGGTGGTGGGGCAAAAGGTACTTGACCTAGTTAACTATAGAAAAGAACGGAATCTGTACTACAAAGGCAAATTGTGTCATACGTAAATACTGGACTCCGTAAGTTCTTTCCCGTGGTGTTAGGAGCTAACAATACTGAGGGTACTATATCTGTAATCTGGAATGGAGCAGGCAATGAATTCAATGAATGACAAGTGGTGGAACCCTTGGAGTGGGAAGTTACAGATGAACAAAGGCGGAAGGTTACATTCCCCATGTAATAATTGATAGATTCTATTTCCTCGGTTTTAAAAACTTCTGTGCATCACACGGTACTACCCAGAAAGTGAAAACACAGACCACAGAACGGTCTGTGTCTGCACATGAGACATATCTGAGAAGAGTCTGTTCTTCCGAATGTATCAAGAACTTTTACAAATCATCAACAAAAAAATAAGCCAATTTTTTAAATGGACAAAGTATTTGCATGGACCGTTCTGCAGAAAAGACATACAAATGTCCAACAAGAAGCTGGAAAGATTTCAAACATCGGTAGTCATAATGGAAATGCAAATTAACGCCATAATACAATACCGCTTCGCACACACTAGAATGGTTACAAACGAGAAAACTAAAAATAATATGTTGGCAACGACGTAGAGAAATTGGAACCCTTAAACATAGCTTGCGGAAATGAAAAATGTTGCGGCTTTATGTGTACAATACTTTGGCGTTTCTTTGAAACGATAAAAATACAATTACCATATAGTTCAAAACTCCACTCCTAGATATAGCCCCCAAAGAATTGAAAACAAAAACTTGTACACGATTATTCATAGCAGCATTGTTCACAACAAGCAAAAGTTAGAGAGAATGAAAATGTCCACCAGAGCGTGAATGGATAAATAAAATGGAGTATACCCATAAACTACCATATTATTCTGCCATATAAAGGGATAAAGTCAAAGGGTGCAGCCACCGTGGAAAACAATACGGCAGTTCCTCAAAAACTTAAACATAGAGTAACGTATGACCCACAAATTCCACTTCAGAGCAGATACTCAAAATATTTGAAAGCAGGAACAGATATCTGTACACCCATATGCATAACAACATTATTCACAGTAGCCAAAAGGTGGAAGCAACCCAAGTGTCCATCCATGGATGAACGGAAAAACAAAACGTGGTATATGCGCAAGGAAATATTATTCAGCCTTAAAAACTAAGGAAATTCTGACATGTGCTACAACGTGGATGAAACCGAAAGTCACTATGCTAAGTGAAATAAGCCAGTCTTGATGGACAAGTATATGATTCCACTTCTATAAGATACCTTGATGAGAGAGAGTCAGAAAGGGAGTGAACGTGGTTGCCAGGGGCTGCAGGAAGTCAGCGGTTCATGGACACACGGTTTCACTTGGGGAAAATGAAACACTCTTGGCGGTGAGGATATCTGTACAACAAGGCGAATGTAGTTAATGCCACAGAATTGTATCCTTAAAATGGTTTAAATGGTTAGGGTTGGGGGGTTAGTTATACATTTGTAATAACAACTAAAAATGGAACGAAGTATTCACACATGTTACAACATGGAAGAACACTGAAAACACCCTAAGTGAAAGAAGCCATACTGGAAAGGCCACCCAGACTGGACTCATCGTGTGCACTTTAAATCCATCAAGGTTTTGAAAATGAGGGAAAGTCTTAGGAAGAGTTCCTAAAAAGCAAACTGGATCAGAATGGAAAAAGACATTTTCATACAGTTGGGGCAGCTGGTGAAAGTTGAAGCGGGCCTGTGGAATGGATTATAGCGTGGAAACCATGTGATTTCCGCATCTGGGGGTTATGTGCTGGTACGCGGGGCGAGCGTTCCTGATCTGGGTCAAAGACACCGCAGTATTTTGTGTAAAGTGGTAAGTGTGAGTATTTTTACTGTTATTGAAAGTTTTCTATACGTTTGAGATTGCTGGAAAGTAAATTACTTTTCAAAGCAATCATGTTAATACGATGCCAGAAGAGCTGAGAGACATCAAACTTTTTTATAGAGGCCAAGACTTACCCAGACCAAGTTCACCCAAAATGATGATGCCAATCGCCCTTGTAGGAGTCCATATGTTATTAAGAGGCACTACGGGAAGATTATATTAGTGGCCACAATGTCTTGGGTGTTGTGGATGACCTGGAATACAGTGGAAACTGTGGGATTTTAGAATTACAATTTTCCACATCACTCCAGCAAAAAAATTGTCAGAATACAGCTGCAGAATATACAAAATCAAGGTACAAAACTCAGCTGCATTTCTATACACTAATAACACACCGTCAGAAAGAGACATTAAGAAAACAAACCCACGTATAATTGCATCAAAAAGAACAAATTACCCAGGAATAAATTTAACCAAGGACATGAAAGACCGGTACTAGGAAAACTATAAGACATTGATTAAGAAATTGAAGAAGACACAAATGAATAGAAAAATATTCTGTGCTCGTGGAATGGGAGAATTAACATCATTAAAATGTCCATCATACCCATAGCAATCTACAGATACAGTGCAGTCCCTATCAAAATATGAAAGGTATTTTTCACAGAAATAGAACAAACAATCCTAACATTTGTGTGGAACCACAAAGGACCCCGAACAGCAAAAGCAACCCTGAGAAAGGAGAGCAGGCTGGAAGAATCATGCTCCCTGACTTCAAACTATATCAGGGAGCTACAGCAACTAAAACAGCATGGAATTGGCAGAAGAGCAGACACGTGGACTAGAGGCATAGAGCCCAGATATAAACCCACACACACGTGGTTGGTTAATTCATGACGAAGGAGTCAAGACACACAGCAGGGAAAGGACGGGCCCCTCAATAGAGGGCGCTGGGAAAACTGGACGCCATCTGCGCCACACACAAAACCAGTGAAAAACCCACAATGCTCCAATCAAGCCCTTCTTCTGCTGGGTCCTCAGCATTGGCCCCCAGCAGTCAGCCATGCACAGGAAGCTTCTCCCCACTTCTCCCGCCATGGCGCCTCCTCCCCAGCAGGTCCTGAGGACACACAGCTCCCGTCCTCTGTGCAGGGAGCCAAGACCACAGATAGAACGCGCACACACTGCGGGGTCACAGAGGCGGGCTCCGCACCCCCAGGGAGCCGCTGGGGACATGCAGGCCACACCATCCCACAGTTCAGTGGGGACTGTGCTCCCTGCTGGCAGTCCTGGTGAATCCACTAAGATTTGGAGATAAAAATATGAAAATAGCCAAATAGCCCATGACTTCTCCACAATTAGTTATGGAACAATTAATTGGAAACTGCATGGAATGAAATGAATATAGACACAAACTTCACAACTCACACCAAAATTTACTCAACATTGTCCATAGACAAATTTATAATGCAGAACTATAAAAATTCTAGAAGAAAATCTACATAACCTTGGTTTTAAACCACACACCTCTGATTGGGACTTGAAGCCATGTGCCGGGACTCGGACCCAGCCAAAACCCAGATTGGGGGCTAGAACCCACAGTCTTTTCATTAGAATCACTCACCTGGTGTCTGGACTTACTGAGGCTCAGGTTCTTTGTGTCTCCAATTCAGCGAGAGGCAAAATGATAGGCAAGAAGTAGACTTACAGGACACTTGTGAGGGATGCAAGCGGGCAAGAGAGGGGGCTCTGCCCCAAGGATTAAGTGGGCTACATTTTTATAACCAAGGGGAAGTGGGGAGGGGGAAGAGACCGCTTTCTTCGTCATTCTTCGAGTTGAGGTCAGGCTTCCATCACTGCACCTGTTTAGTATCAGGCAGGATACCTGTCCTTGGTCCTAAGGGCCATCACCTTGCTGAACCAGCAGAATGCAGGCCTCATCTGTTCCTTTCACTTAATGACCTAGGGTATATCTCGTGGTTTTATTTATTTATAGTTAAACAAGCCTGCTTCTTCCCCGACATTCAGATAGCTTCTTTTGAGCGGTCATTAACTCTCAGTGTTCTCCCAAATTTCCCTAGGTTTCCCTCTCTATCCATAATGCCCTACCGGGACTTCTACAACTACCTGTGTAACTATCCTACTCTATCCCTATCAGCTTTGGTAATGAATTTTAACACAAAAATCCCAAAAGTCTACCCACAAAAGAAAAAAGAAATTATAATGTGGACTTTAGAAAATTAAAAATCGTTACTCCGTGAAAGACCTTATTCAGAAAACCAAAAGACAAGCCACAGAGAGAAAAAAATATTCTCAAAACACGTATCTGATAAAAGTACTCAAATTATACCAAGAACTCCAAAACAATACCATTTAAAGTGGGTAAAGATCTGAACAGACACCTGGTCAAATAACATACAGAAAATAGATAAGCATACAATATGTTTAGTATCATATACCACTGGAGAATTACAAATGAAAACAAGATAGCATTGCACACTTATGAGAACTGGTAAACTCCAAAAAAGTGACAGAAACGATTGCTGGAGGGTGAGGAAAAATAGGAACTCTCCCTCTTTGCTGACGAAACGCATGTACAGCTCCTTCAAAAGACAGCTTGGCACTTTTTTCCCAAAACCAAACAAGTCTCACCTCAGGATCCAACAATTGCTCTTCCACCATTTAGACAACTGTTTTGATCAACTGTGTCCGCAGCACCTCCACTCATAATGGCTAAAAACATAAAGAAATCAGTACGTCCTTCAGTGGACGAAAACATAAGCAAATTGGGGTGCATCCACGTCACGGGAACTGAACATGCCACCCCAAAATATGTCTCTTTGGCATAAGGATTATTGGGGGCTGATGGTGTTTTTTTGGTTTTTTTAAAAGGGACACATAGGGACTTCCCTGGTGGTCCAGCAGTTAAGACTCCCTCTTCCAATGCAGGAGGTGCGGATTCGATCCCTGGTCAGGGAGCTAAGATCCCACATGCCTCGCGGTCAAAAAACCAAAACATAAAACAGAAGCAATACTGTAACAAATTCAATAAAGACTTTAAAAATGGTCCATATCCAAAAAATCTTTAAAAAAAAAACTCAAAAAAAAAAGACACATAAAAATCTCTGGAAAAAAAAAAAAAAAAAGAATCTCTGAAACCCAAGTCAAGATGGCCCTTTTGTGAAGGAAATTTACATTTATAAGGGAACTCTTCATTTGAAAGGTTATCTCCCTCCCCAAACTAAGAATAGAAGGGTGACAAAACCTCAAGAAATTCTTCTCAGTGGAAAAGGTCTGAATTAAATCCGCACAGCAACCACACCCCTGTTTTCTTTCCATTTAGAAGAAGATGGTATTTAAAGTGATTTGGGCCATTTCAGGGAGTTACTCAGTTTTCCTGGGTATCTCTCATGCATACAAAAGGTACACATGTTATTAAACTTCTGTTTTTTTTCCTGGTAATCTTTTATTATGGTGGGGGGGGGGGTGTCTCAACAAAGAACCTACAATGATAGAGGGAAAAATTCTTTTTCCTCTCATACACATGCAATGGAATGCTCTTCAGAAATATAAAGGAATGAACCATCAGCCCATGCAAAAAAAAAAAAGGATGAATCTTACATGAATTATACTAAGTGAAATAATACAGCCAGAAGAGGCTATACATTGTATGAGCCCCATTCATATGAAAATGTGGAAAAGGCAAAACAGAGACGGTAAACAGATTCTGGGGTGGGGTGGGGTGAAGGGTTCCATTTGATACTTAAGTGATGGATAACAGACACTGTGCATTTGTCTAAACCCATGGATTTGTACAGTCCAATAAGTAAATCCTAATCTATTAAAATTCAGTTATTTAGGATATAGGAGTGTCACACGATGGAATGCAGAATGTAACAAAGCATCTAACCAATTTATAAATGTATGAAAAAAACTCACTGCTGGTGGTGACCTCAGTAACTTTGGAAATGAGCAGACTCTGTAGACTAAAGGCAAAATGAACCACACGTAAACAGTGGACTCTATTTTATAAAAGTCTTTCCCATGGGGTAGTAGCTACCAATACTGAAACCAGTATATCTGTAACCTGGAAGAGAACAAGCAATGAATTAAATAAATGACAGACCGTGGGATGCAGTTTTCTCACCGTCGGAGTGGAAAGTTACAGATAATTAAGGGGAGAAGGTTACAACATCCATGTGATAAAAGATCATGTTGGAGACATCAGTATAAACTCATCTTTAGTTTAATATGGATAAAGACAGTTCCACACAGAAATCTTTATAATTAGGTGAATATACTGTCAGCGAGGGGGAATTTTCCTTTTGAGTTCTTGCGGCTGAACCGATAATAAAATTGACACAAGACAGATTAACAGGAGGAAAAAACAAATCTCTAACCCTGCACACAGAGGTCTCACAGAAATGGGACCTAAGTAGTAGTCAGAGCAGGCAGCTTTTATACTGTTTAGGCAAAGAAACAATAAATTTGTGAGGAATTGACAGGACAAAGAAACTGAGGTTTGACGTGTTCAATTAGTGAAGAATCTAAACAGAGTCTGGGCTTCGGGAGCAAATTAAAGCAGTAGGGGCTTCCCTGGTGGTGCAGTGGTTGAGAATCCGCCTGCCCATGCAGGGGACACGGGTTCGAGCCCTGGTCCAGGAAGATCCCACATGCCGCGGGGCAGCTGAGCCCGTGCGCCACAACTCCCGAGCCTACGGGCTGCAACTACTAAAGCCCACACGCCCTAGGGCTCGCGTGCCGCAACTACTGAGCCCGCATGCACAGACCCCATGCAACAAGAGAAGCCACTGAAACGAGAAGCCCGCGCACCGCAACGAAAACCCAACGCAGCCAAAAAATAATAATAAAATAAAACCCACTTG
The DNA here is from genome assembly GCF_003676395.1 of Aethalodelphis obliquidens. Taxonomy (NCBI): domain Eukaryota; kingdom Metazoa; phylum Chordata; class Mammalia; order Artiodactyla; family Delphinidae; genus Aethalodelphis; species Aethalodelphis obliquidens. Next base: position 14,512,159 of record NW_020837997.1, on the reverse strand, counting down.
GTGGTGGTGTATGAGCGTTTAAACAAAAAGAAGTAACGAGGTTTGTTCATCTATGTTCCTGGCCCTGAATTCCTTGTCTCTAGCAATAGCGGTGTCCTTTTACCTCCAGATGCGCCCTTCACACAGGAGATTTATTTCCTGCTTTCAGGGAGACAGAGAGAAGGGTCAAAGTGTTCCTCTTGCTTCAGCCTGTTTCTTAAGTACCTTGAATTTAAAATGATCACTCTGTCGTCGTGACATATTTTGGAGCCGCCCCGCCCGCCCCGAGCGCCAACAACTCACACAGGTTAGAATGCACGCATACATTTCCCTGCGTTGTCAGCTGATCACATTTAGCTCCCACATGTTTTAATATCATTCTCTGGTAAAAGGAACCAGGGCTCTTTGAAGAAATGGCTGATACTAGGACTGAGACAGTAAACATATCAGCCAGGATAACCCTGAAGTATAAATAAGAAAGAACCAAGGAAAAAAAAACCCACCGATGGAATTATGTCAAGGGAAACAGGACCCGTGGAAAGAGCTCTCAGTAGCCAGAGCAGGAATGAATGAAGCAATCAAATACTGCAGTGCTGGATTATAACCAAAAAGCCTAAAATATCTATCCAGGTGTCCACACTGGTAAGAAATAAATGATCGCACAGATTTTTTTTTTTTAAATAAATGAGGTTGAATAGAAATCTCGTATGCAGGGGATTCCAAACAATTGATAAGACACTCAACCATGCATCAGGGAAGTGAAGCTAACTCCCCTTTCCTGAAGTGTGGGGCCTGCACGGTGACCTACCTCCGTCAAGGTCATTGACACAAGGCGTCTAGAAACTGTCAAAGCCAAGAGGAGCCCAAAGAGACATAACAGATAAATGTCATGTGATACCCTGGATGGGATCCTAGCACAGAAAAGGTAGAAGGGAACCCAGATAAAAATATGGACATTTTAGTTTAAAATAACGTATGAATATCGGTTCACTAATTGTAACAGTTCTGTAGAAAACTAGAAGAGGAGAAATCGAAAGTAAATATGAGAAACCTATTGCATCAAACTGGAAAACTAGTGGAAATGGGTGATTTCCTAGTAAAAATACACAGTAACAAAATTGACCCTAAAATAAAGAAAATACAAAAGACCGGTTAACCACCCGGGGACCTCTTCCCTCTGCTGGTTCTTTGCTCGTTGTTCAGGGGTTTTCCTCCCCTGGGAAAAGGAAGGAACAGGGACAGAGACGTTCGGCAGCTCCCCTAGGACCAGACCCCAACCAGTGTCTTCAACTCTTCCAGCCACGCCACGCCCAGTGAGGACAACTGAAGCGATCTCTGGGATTATGGATTCTCAAGCGTCAGGACTTTTTGGATGGCAAGTGACCGGACACACTTCCTGAAGTAAAATAAATTAGTGTCTTTCAATGATAGACGTAAACTAATAATTGCAAGAGGCAAGTTGAAGAACGGCTTTGGACCTGGCAGACCCAGGGGCTCACCCTTTCGCAGCGTGACCTGGTCCCTCTCCAGCCCTACCCTACTAAGTGCCCCGGGGTGGCCCATTCACAGGCACAGTCTCTCTCACTGCTTCCGCGGGTCTACTGCGAAGGGTTTCTCCGTCCCTAGGGCTCCATGAAAATCACAGCTTTAAATGCCTCTGGCCTGGCTCGGGTCACGTTCTCATCCTTGAGCCCATCAGAGCACCCACAGGATGGAACATGGGATCGGCTAGACTTGGATCATACACCTGTCTTCACGGCAGGTGAGATGGAGGGTCAGCCCTCTGGAACTGTTTAGACTGGAAGCAGGGGAGAGGGAGTTCCCAAAGGAAAGCTGAGGTGCTGGACTTGGACACGAGGACAGATGCCGGCTCAGTGAAAGCAGCAGATTCCACATCACTGACAGCCCGCTGTACAGCTGTGGGATCGGAACCCCAGGGAAAGAAGGGGTCGACTTAGGGTCAGGGGCTGCAGCCGCCCACCCAGTGCCCTTGCTGTTCTCCCAGGATGGCAAGCTCTTCCACTGGCTGAAAAAGCAAGGTAGGTACTGGTGGTAAACTCAGGGCTCCTGCCTTGGGCACTGGATCCCTGCATCTCAGAGACTGGCCCAGAACAGGCCATGTGCCTTCGACCGAATGCTAGGAGGGCAAGGAAACTGGCTCAGTGAAGCAGAGGGAGGCTCCAGGATTATTCCATACCATGGAATCCACAGTTGGCTGGCTTTCTGGAGACCACAGGGGCTGGACCGTGGACGCACATGGCTCTCCAAGAACACAAGGCCTTAGTGTGAAACTGCCCACCGGGAGGCCCAGTTGCTCCCACATCTTTGATTCTCAATGGACATGAATGTCAAACTTTGTTACAACCAGAAGGCCAAAGGACTGCAGGGCCACCGTCTGGTTGTGGTGGCCAGGGCCACACTCAATGTTTAGAGGGCCATTACCTAACTGGCTGTAAGGAAGGAGGCCCTTTTCCCAACCGTAGAGATATTGGGAATTAGAAAACCCCAAGGGGCTCTCTAGGCTGCCCAGGTAGCTGGTCAATCGCCCAGCAGCAGGGTCAGCTCAGTAATTGGCCACGGGGGCCTGAGGGGGCCCAGGCTGACCTGAGCTGGAGAGCCACAGATGCCTGCCTGGATGGTCGGAAACCAAGGGCTGTTCTGAGACCAGTTTCCACTGCCCACTCAGATGGGACAAAGGATTCATCAAGTCCCAGGAGGGCCACACCAGCCATCAAGAAGGCAGCACCTGGGGGCTGGCAGGCCGCTGCACCCAGTCCTGCATAAATCTATACACGTCTACTAAGTACCCTCATGTGTCAGGGCTGTGCTGGACCTGGGGACTGCCCAGATAGAGTGGGGCCGGCATCACCTTCCCCGCCTGACTTCTGAGGCCCTTCACAATCCTTGACTGAGGTTAGGTTGGATTGAAACAGTCAGTGACCAGTGTGGGCATTTCATTCTTCCACTGTCAGAGCCCAGGACTAGGCAGGGCAGACAACCAATTGTCCAGCTCAACTCCTGACTCATGTGTCAGACTTGAGGGTCTCTTTGAGGCCCCTGGTACCATGCAGACCCTCGTCAGGCTAGGGCCTCGTGACCAGGTGAGTCCTATCCATCCTTGGAGGCCTCAGAGAGATGGGAAAGAAGAGGGGGAAGTGGGCCAGTGAGGCTTAATCCTAACCCCAACCTTCAACTTCAAGCCCTAAACCCTAACAACCCTAACCCTGGAACCCTAGACCTTGGGCTCTAAACTTTGACCTCTAACTCTGACCCTGACCCTTAACCCCTGACTCCAATCCCAACCCTAAACCCTAACATTGATATCCTAACTCTAGCCCTAACGTACAAAACACTTTTACAACTGAACCAAACACAGACAACCCAATTTTTAAATGAACAAAGCACCTGAATAGACAATTGTCCAAAGAAGGTTTACAGATGACAAGTCACCTGAAAAGATTCAACATTAATCACTATTAATTAGTGTACAGATACAACAACTGATTTTTGAGTTGTATTCTGCAACTTTGCTGAATGCATTTATTTCTAGCAGGTTTTTCGTTTCTGGTCTTTAGGGTTTTCTATAGATAAAGATATGTCATCTGCAAACAGGGACAGTTTTCTATTTCTTTGCATCTCACAAGTTTTGGTATGCTGTGTTTCCATTTTTGTTTGTCTCAAGATATTTTTAGATTTCACTTTTTATTTCTTCTTTGACCCACTGATTGTTCAAAGTGTGTTATTTAATTTTCACCTATTTGTGAATTTTCCAGTTTTCCTTCTACCATCGATTTCTAGTTTTATTCCACTGTGGTTAGAAAAGACATTTGGTATATATCAATCTTCTTAAAGAGTTGTTGACCTAACATGTGATCTATACTTGAGAATGTGCCATATGTGCTTGAGAAGAATGTACATCCTGCTGTTGTTGGGCTGAAAGTTCCACATATGTCTGTTAGGTCCATTCGGTCTGTGGTGTTATTCAAGTCCACTGATTTTTATTTTTATTGATTTATTTATTTTTGCTTGTTGTTGGTTCTGTCTGTTAGATCTACCCACTACCAAAAGTGGATAGCAAAGTCTCCACTATAATTGTATGGCCGTCTATTTTTCCCCTCAGTTTAGTTTATGCAGAGAATTCCAATTAATTGATATGGTCACTCAGCCAGCAAGGATACGGAGCTACCTCCTCACTCCTTAATGATGACCTTGACCTTAATCTCATCCTGAACCTAACCTCTGACCCTGACCTTAACCCTAACTTGGAACCTTAACCCTAACTGAATTTTCTTAGTTTTAGTTCTCTAAACAAGAATATCTCAAAAGAATTCCTCCAATGACAGAAATATCCTTTTCCTTCTCCTCAGCCTACTGTGACTGGTAAACTGGATTTTTATCTTGTTCATTTAAATTGATTTGAATTTTAAAAGCCACGTGTCATTGGTGGCTTCCATGTTTGGACAAAGCACCACAGGGTGCCCTGTGATTAGCCTCATAGGTAATCACCACATGTGTGGATGACTTCGAATCCCTAATGCTCTTCCTTTGATGCAGGTGGGTATTCAGAAACTATATTTACATTCTGATCTTTGGACTTGACCCTGAGGAGATCAACAGGAACACCAATCACCCACCTAACACACCCTTAGGATATCACGTGTCCATTTCCTACGAAAGAGACCAAAGGACCTTGGCAAAGCTCCCTGGCATGGCTGTCAGGAGCGGGCCAGACCAACCTGTGTTTCACCTGTGAGAAAGAGAACACAGCCACCGCTGTCACTGCGGGAACCACATCAGCTTTTTCCTGCTCAGGGAGACACTGCTGGACCTCTACAAATTCCCACAAGTGGAGAGGAAGGCGCGGCGGGGGCAGGGCTGAATACACGTCCTGTCCAGCAACAAAATATGGCGGTAAAACAAATGAAGAGAGAATGTCCTTGTACGTCGTTCAAGGTGGAAAACCGGAATGCACAGAACCGGGGTGGCGTGTTCTTTACTTGACTCGGCAACGACAAGGGAGAGAATGAAGACTTTACAGGCTAAAGTCAACCACGGGAGGTCCTAGAAATAGGTTCTGAGCAATTTTTCCAGGTAGCCCTTCCAGGGACGTTGAAAATAAAATATGGGGAATTTCCTGGTGGTCCAGTGGTTAGGACCTGGCGCTTTCACTGCCAGGACCCGGGTTCAGTCGCTGCTCAGGGAACTAAAACCCTGCAAGCCGTGCGGTGTGGCCAGAAAAATAAAGAAAAGAAAACATGGTACGAAGAAACCCTTGCGGCTGCACTTACTGAAAGTAACGTTTAATCTCCAGATCGCTTTCCATGGCAGGTGAAAAGGAATATGATTCAAATGAGTACCACAGAGGTATTCTCTCTTGATCGTTTCTTTGGAGAAGAAAATGACCATGCTTTTCTCCTTCCCGTTCAGGTCACTGAAGGTCCCTGTGACCTTCTGCTGAGTGTCAAGGGTCAGTCACCAGGTCTGAGTCAGGTGGCCTCCAGGAGTGCTCCTCTGGCCTCAGGCGTGGTGTGGCTGCCGCTGCCCCATGGCTGGACCTGGGCGGGGCTGTTGGTCTGTGATGATGTGAGAGGTGAGCGGTCTCTCTGGAGCCCAAGGCAAGACATGCACGGGGGAGATCTGGGCACCCTTGCAGGGTGGAGGCCTGTTGTCAAGTGATTCCAGCCTTTTGCCAATTGGAAATTGTTCCTTAGTGCCCTAGATTCACCCAGAAATGTAGCTCTCAATCGTATAAACTGGGCTACTTGGATCCCAAAAATTCACACTGATAAAAATGAGGCCAACAGAAAAATTCTGGGGCATGTTTACATCAGATACGGGAAGTCAGCAGGCCGACAGGAGACCTAGGAGCTGTCCAGCTGCTGAAACTATGCTCTAAGAGGCTGAAGGGAAAGCACAGGGTTTAAAAATTGCAGTAGAACAGCACCCCCCCCACCCCCCATAAGAGGTGCTCGATGGCTGACGGTACTGGAGGGGCTAGTCTAGCAGGCTTGAGGCCGCTAAGCCTCCAGGAAGAATCCCCAAACCACACAGCCTCAGGGGGTGACCCTCCACGAAGTCCCTACCAATGGCCTGTTTGTGGTCGGTCAGGCAGACATGAACGTCATGACCTCCGCTGCTGCTGGGAACCCATGAGCCGAAACCGCTACCGTAACCAACATCACAAAGTTTTTCCATTAGGATTTTATGTTGTTACAACTTAAACAGGGATTTATTTGGTGAATGAGGAATGAATACAGTATTTTTCAACTTAGGAAGATTTACTTAGGCAGAGCTTTCCTGTTTTGAATGATTGTAAAAGTTTTCAAGATACAGTAAAGAGAGCGACATCACGGATTCCTACACACAAACAGGCAGACTTCATAATTACACAATTTTGCCACATTTTCATCCCATTTTTGTACTGTGAAATATTGTCAGTCACAGCCCTTACAAAATCTCACCTGTGAAAAAGCAAGCATGACTTCCTACCAAACCACAGCACCGTGCTGCACAGAAATTCCTGCATATGGTTCGATACTCAGTTAGGAGGGGTTCTCAAAACCCGACATCAGAAGGTAGACGGAATGTTGAGCGTCGAGAACATGCCATGAGAAATGGTATTTCCCTGGCTAAGGACCTAGGAGCTTCCCATGAGAATCAACTAAAGAAACACCACCCCCACCCCCCTCCATGTAAAGAGGAAAAGGGAAAAGACTATTCTTGCCATAGAACCATAAGGACCGTAAACCTCAAATTACGCATGAGAGTTTCCTTACGGCGCTGCCTGGGTGTATCAATATGTCCTAACTTCCAATGTGACCATACACTGATGCTTGGATTCGTAAGAATTACTGCACCTGCTCTTCTTGTCAGATGCAAACCAGTGTGTGCAGCATCCTATACTCAAACAGTAAGAGAGAACGCTGCCCCCCCAACCCCCAACGGCTGTGACCTGCCCAGCTTCTGAGGACCCTTTGGGGGCGGCTCTCTCCTCCACTGCTCTCACAGCTGTGGTCCTTGGGGGTCTTCGTTAAGCCCGAGACTCGCCCACAGTCAAGGCCAAGAGCGAGACTCTCAGCTGCGTCCTCCTAATCTCCCTGCGCCCAGGCTTTCTGTGCTGCTCACCTCTCATCGGCCGTCCCAGCACAGCCACCTGCGCCCTCCAGCAACCACATCTGGCACGGTGTTTACTGAGCTGTTTCCACTGTTTGGGCCCAAACCCTCTGTGTGGTCTTGACTTTCAGGATCACTGCTCCTGGGAGGAAAGTTGCTTGGTGTCAGGGGCACCCGACTTCACCTTCATCCACTCCCCAATGCACCCGACTCTCTGTGGAATCTGCCTGGGAACCTCTCCTCTCTTCACTGACACAGACACGCACTCCGAGCCTAGATGTGTCCTCCTCGCCTGCAACCGGGGCTTGGTCCCTGTCTTCTACTGTGCCCTGGGATACCTGGGCTCCTAGCCCTGGGGAGCTTCACCAGGGCTTTCCTGGCCCGGAACCTGCCCAGTACCTTCAAGGAAGCCAAGTTCCTGACCTTCAGCGTCCTGCTGACGTGCAGTGTGTGGGCCACCTCCCTCCCCATCTACCACAGGCTGAGGGCAAGGCCATGGTGGCCGTGAAGATCTTCATCTTCTCCATCTTGGCCTCCAGTGCAGGCTGCTAAGGCTGCATCTCGGCCCCCAGGCACTGCTAAGACCAGACGGGAACACCCTGAAATGGATACAGAATAAGACAGGTTCTGGGTGCAGGTAAAACAAAAACAGACTCTTAAAACTAAATCACCCATTTTGCCCAGATATTTGACGAAAGATTAAACTTCCTACTTACGCTCTGGTTGACCAGGTAAGCTCTGTGTGTTCTGCAAGTTTCAGGGACCCCGGCCCATCAGTGATCAGGTCCAGAAGCTTCAGTCACCTTGGACACCGTCCTGGCACATGGAGTCTATCCCCCATCGTCTGTTCCACCTCTTGACCACCCCCCGCCCCGGCCTGGGCCCCAGCTTCCCTCTACTTCCCGTTCTCTATTTTTCCCAGTTACAAAAGTCTTCCCCACGCTAAGGTTTTGAACCTATTTTCCCTCTTTAAGGTTTGTTTATGGCCTGATCTATGCCGCTTGCCTGACATTCACTTCTGTGGATGGTGAGTGAGCGGTTCCCATTCCAGGGCAGAAGTCATGGGGGCCCGTTTCTGAAGCCCCATGTGCACAGGGGTCCATGTGACCAGAGGGAAGGGGTCAGGACTGGGGGAGTTGCAGCTTCAGTGAGTCCTCCAGGGACACAGGGAGTGGACAGACGCAGGTGGGCACTACTGAGACGGGACGATCCGAGGGCAGAGGTCCCGGTCATTCGAAGGGGAGGGACTCTGAGGCCCGGGCCGGGGCTGGGGTGGTATATCCCCCAGCAAAAGGGCATAAGGAGCCCGCTCCAGGCCCAAACCCCAGGTGTGATCTTTCCAACTCAACACCGGCCACTGCAAGGCTCCACCTGGCAGAGCCCACGGGAGCTGCCCTCTCAGCGGACCTGAGCACAGCCCTGCACACAGTCAGTCTCTGGGGGTGCTGATGAGGACCCAGGCTCCTGTGGCCATGGTCTTAACCACATCTGAACTTCTTCCCAAGCCCTTACATTTGGGGGCCTGCACAGGGGCCCCCGGCAGAGGCCTCCTTACTGGGAGGAGGGAAGAGCTGTACATACACCTCTCCACGCGACGTGGACTCGGGTCTCTGCTAGCCTCCCCGGCCCCGGGGGCCAAACAACGGCAGGTGTCTCTTGTTCAGGGCTCTCTCTGCAGGGTGACACCCCGACTGCTTGTGCAGGTCCGCCTGACCCCCAACCTTAGCGCCACAGGAGAGTGGAACGGGCAGTCGGCCTTTGTCCTGCACCCCTCCTGCCCACGTGACCAGAGCAGCAACGCAGGCATGGCTGGTTCGCTCCGCTGAGCCCCCAACCAGAGAGGGTCTCCCCCTCTGCTGTAGGAACAGAGTCCTCAGAACGGCCATAAGGAAGAGGTGCTGATAACATCTGTCAAGCAAACGCCCTATTTTACTAAAAATCCAAACAGAGGTCACATTTTACAAAACCGGCATCCACTGGGATCTCTCAGTCCCTTCCCTAAGCCAACAAAAGACAGGGATTCTGAGGACGAGTCCCCCTCCTCACGCTAGGGCTGCCCCAGGTACCCCCTAGCCCAGTGCATGGAGGTGGGGTTAGTGGAACCCACGCCAGGATCCAGCCATCCTGGCTTAGGGACCTGCCAGGACCATGGACACGCTTGCTGCCCACAGCCCGAGCCCCAGCAGGAGGGGACCCGCAGAGGCTGCAGCCAGCCTCGCCCAGGGCCAGTGTCAGTGATGGCTGGGTGTCCGCTCTACCTCTTCATCCTCCAGGCAGTGCCGCGGGGGCCGGGCTTTGAAGAAGTCGGAGACGTAGCGGACCTAGCAGAGGAGAGGAAGGCAGGAGCTGACTGGGCGGGGGCAGGACGGGATGGGGCAGCACAGGGCAGGGAGGGGCAGTAGAGCCCAGGAGCTGAGGGGCACCGTGGCGGGGTCAATGAGGACAGCAGAGGGGGGGATCTTAGGGGAAAGATGGGAGGAGAGGGCTAGGGTCCTGGAGAGGCAGAGAGAGGGCAGCAGGGCCCCAGAGGGGGGTCTCTGGTCAGGGCAGGGGGTCAGGGCCCGGGAGCTCACAGTGAGGCTGGCCACCAGCGCCCCCTGCAGGAGGCCAACGAGAACATCACTCCAGTGGTGTTTGTAGTCAGACACACGGGTGTAGCCCACGTAAAGGGCAAAGGCCACCAGGAAAAACTGCACAGTGGGCCGCAGCAGCCGTGCCCACTTCCAGCACAGCCGGGCCTGCACGTAGAGCTGGGGGCCAAGAGCAGCCGTCAGCATGGGAGCCTGCCCGCCCACCCCCGCCGGACGCACAGACGGTGACACTGAGGCCAGGAGCCTGGAACCTGTAGGCCCAGGGCCTCCAGTTTTTATCAACAAGCCAGAGCCCATCCATCACCACCTCTACCCACCCCGCTTTACTGAGGCCCAGGGAAGGGCCTAGGCCACCGCTCCACAACAAGCGAGTCACAGAGAAACAAACTCACCGCCAAGAACATCATGCAGTACATTCCAAAGGAGGAGTGTCCAGAGTAGAAGGATAATCTGAGAAAGGAGAGTGCGGCAGGTTTCAGAAGGGCCCACACTCAGCACCTCTGCCTTCAAACACCCCCGGCCCTGGTCCCATCCTGCCATGCCTCCCAGAGTCCGGGAAGATTTCAGGTAGAAACACGGCCACTGTTGGACACCATCAGTTCTTCCCTTTCCATTTCTCTGACAATGCGATAGGGTCTCGCGGCCTTTAAGGCCTCACCACAAAGATGCTGCAGGCCCTGAACACAGAACTGAGGTCAGACAACTGTGTCTAGCCAGCAGCTTCACTTTCACTGTGTTTCTTTTCAAGACCATTTTCCACCTGTGGTCACTGATACAAGGCTCACGTTTCCTTTTTTTTTTTTTTTTTTTTTTTGCAGCACGCGGGCCTCTCACTGCTGTGGCCTCTCCCGTTGCGCAGCACAGGCTCTGGACGCGCAGGCTCAGCGGCCATGGCTCACAGGCCCAGCCGCTCCGCAGCACGTGGGATCTTCGCGGACCGGGGCACGAACCCGTGTCCCCTGCATCGGCAGGCGGACTCTCAACCGCTGCGCCACCAGGGAAGCCCCACATTTTCTTTTTATATAATTTCAAGTTTTAACAAAGGACATCAACCGACAAGAGAAAAGATGGCAGATTAAGAAACTCCAAAGGTCCATCCCCCCACCCCGTAAAAGCAACTAAAAAACTGACAACAACGGTAAGAATCAGATTGGTGGTGGCCGTGGAGGGAGAACAGAGCTCACTTACAAAGAACTGAAATAGTTCGGTCCTGTCTGATGGCTCCCTGGATCACTGGTCGTAAATATTTACAGCAAATGTAATGGTCACCATTGCCTGGGGCAACGGATAGCAGTTGCAGCAGACAGACTCACCAAAAAGCTTGGGAGGAAAGGCCAGGGAATGAGAAGCTCTGGAGAATAAGGGCTGGGATTCCAGAGGCCAGGGCTGGGCCTCAGGGCTCAGGAAAGACCTGAGAAGGCCCTAAGCTCTCACCTCTGGTTGACCAAGCAAGAAGTAAGTAAAGGTTAAGGCAGAGTTGTCAGCTGACATGCCCCAACATAGCACACAAAGCCCGTCTGTAAAATGGAATTTTTTTTCCCCCGGTTCCAGGTATTTAAGGACATATCTGTCCAATCGTTAGCTGATCACTCAGCTAACAGCAGAACTTCACGGCCACTCCGACTCTACAAAGTTAGTTCACTACACTCACTAAGCAAACAACCAACAACTACAACAAACAGCAAAAACAAGCCCTGGGGAGAGTAGAATCTGATTTCCAGAGTTGCTACATTATAACATTCAAAATGCCCGGTTTTCAACAACAACAACAAAATTATAAGGCATGCATGAAAAAATGCGGGAAGTACCTAGGGAAAAAAAATCTATTACTAAAAGCTGTCCCTGAGGAAGCCCAGATGTTAGACTCACTGGATAAAGACTTTTAATCTGCCATTTAAAATATGTTCAGAGAGCTAAAGGGACTGTGAGAATGATGTCTCACCTAATAGAGAACACCAAAAAGAAACAGAAGTTATAAAAAGGAAACAAATAGAAATTGTGGAGTTCAAAACTATAGTATCTGAAATAAATCACCCGACGGGCTCAAAAGCAGATCTGAGCAGGCAGAAGCGTGCGTGGAGATAGGTCAATTGAGACTTTCGGTCTAAGGAACAAAAAAGAAGAATGAAGAAAAATGAATGAACTGCAGAGCCTTGTGGGACACCATCAAATGTACCAACATATATACATATAAGCGTCTCCAAAGGAGAAGAGAGAAAGCGGCAGGAAGAATACTTGAAGAATATTTTCATCAAATGAAAAACATCACTCTACACGTCCAAAAAGCCCAATGAACTTCAAAGAGGATGAACTCAAAGAGAGCCACAAAGAGACACAGTATAATCAGGCCACCAAAAGACAGTCAAGGAGAAAATCTTGAAAGCAGCAAGAGAAGGCATTCATTGTGTACGAGGAATCCTCAGTAAGATTAGTAGCTCATTTCTTATCAGAAACCATGGAGGCCAGAAGGATGACATACTCAAAAGTACTGAAAGGAAAGAAACGCCTGTGAATCACGAATTCTACATCTGGCAAAATGATCCTGTAAAAATAAAGGAGAAATTTAGACATTCCCAGATCAACAAGAACCAAGAAACTTCATAGCTCATACACCTACAAGCGCTACAAGAAATACTAAAGGGAGTCTTTCATGGAGGAATGAAGGATACTAGACAGTGACTCAAATCCACAAAAAAGCCCGTAAAAGTCACCAGTAAAAGTAAATACAAAACATAAACAGCAGTGTTAATGTATTTTGGTTTACAGTCCTGCTTTTCCCTACGTGATTAAAAAAAGAAAAAACAACTGCACATAACTAAACTTACTGGATCATTCCACAATAAATACAAACATCTCATCTTTATGCTGTACACCTGAAACTAACATAACGTTATATGGCAAATATAGCTCAATTTTTAAAAAACAGTAATTATAAATCTATGTTGATGAGCACACAATGTATAAAGGTATAATTTGTGACAATAACCTCGTAAGGGGGCGGGGGGGTGTGGAACTATATAGTTGCAAATTTTTTGCAGAGTAAATACCTATTAACAGAAAAGGCAGTAATGGAGAAATTGAAATACAAACAAAAAAGATACAATATACACAAAACAAACAACAAGACAAAGAGCATTATATAGCGGGAAAAGGATCCATCCATTAAGAAGGTATAAAAATAACAATTACAAAGATATAAGCACCTAACAACAGAGCCCAAAATACAGGAGGCAAAAACTGACAAAAGCTTAAGATGGTTAAATTGGTGAATTTTATACTTTGTGAATTTTTATCTAATTTTTAAAGAAGGAAAATAAGGACATCAATTAAATGAAAAGTTTACCAGTAGAGTTGGTGAGAGGACAGAGCAGCAGCGTGAGGATGGGGCCTGAAATTTAGGGGAGGTGGGTCACTCCTCCTGAAGCCTCCTGCTCTGCTCCAGGGCCCGACACGCCTGGCACCACCTCACCTCCCTGCCTGCAGGACACAGGCCCACGGGCACCTGCAGGCCTTGCTCCTGCCTGTTCTCTGCCCAGCGTGGAGCCCCTGTACCTTCTATACCTGACAACTCATCCCTCAATATCCAGCTCCCGAGGGCCCTTCTCCAGCCCCCACTCTCCTCCCCGGGTGGGGTGTCTGCGGCCCGGGCCCCCCGCGGCACCTACCTGGACTCGGTGACGTCAGCAGGCCTTCCCCTGCACACCTCCACCTGCACATACACGGAGCAGTTGACACGGCTCCAGTCAGGGTCACACACGGCCAGGAAGTTGGGCCGCAGCCGGCCGGTCATGTACTTGGCCAGGTCTGTCAGCGACTGGCTCACTGCAGCCCCGAACAGGAACGCCCCCAACACCTTGTAGAGGGCGGCCAGGTAGTTGTTGAAGTCGGAGCGGGAGTAGAGGCGGTCTGTGTACACCAGGTAGGCCTCCCCGGCCGACACCTGCGGGGAACAGCTGGGGACTTCAGGGCTGCTGAAGAAAGGGGTCAGGGTGCGCGGCCTCCCTACGGTCACTGGGGGGCTGGGAACTCCAAGGGGGCCCTCTTCCCCGCAGACACCACCCCGGGCAGGACTCGACCTGCTAACGCCCCAGCCCTCCGCCCTCCACACCCCTCCTGCCTTACAAGTATGACGGTGGTGGTGATGATGACCCCGGCCATGAGCCCGTGGGTGATGGTGTCTGGACGGTAGGGGTACCGGATGGAGTCATCTGCGCAGTAGAATCCTCGCTTGTACGGGGCGTGCACGAGCGTCAGGATGGCGGAAGGCAGAGAGGCTGGGGTTGGGGAGAGGAGGCCGGTAGCCACGAGGTTCTCTGAGCCCCAGGGCCACACAGACGAGCTTGCGCCGGCACCGAGCGCTTGGACGCCTGCCTCAGCCTCCCTCCGGGTCTCCTCACCTCCGAGCCCACCCGAGAGCTAGGAGGAGCTTTTCTCACAGCAAATGGGAGGTCACTGCCCCATTAAACCCCCTTGTGGTTCCCCGTCATCATCAGATAAACACCAACGTCCTGCCCAGGCCCAGTGTCCACCCCCCCAACGTCGCCCACCCTCTCCCCGCCTCGCTTCCCTCCAGCCTCCTCTCTGCCCTTTGCACGAAGCCAGCAGGCAGCCACCAGGGCCTCTGCTCACATCCTTCTCGTGGCCCAGAACATCTCGAACTCCCTTCCGTGCTCCTGGGAGCCCTCTCCCGGCAGGAAACTTCCGTTCTTCGTGGTTCTTGCCTGTGTGCAACTGTGCAATCACCGTGTGACACTCGAATGATTCCCCCGGCTACACACAGCGCTCCGTGAGCAACCTGGGGTGGGGGCCGCGCCTGTCGTGGTCAAGGCTGAGTCCCTGGAGCCTACTGGGGCCTGGCCGAGGCCAGTGTTTAACAGGCATCTGTTAAAAGGAGGACACTCTGCTCCTTGTTCTAGGGCCGGCCAGAGAGATCAGGAACACACCTCATCCACGTGTTGTCCCTGAACCGGCCACACGGTGACCCAACAGGCCCGGCCCAGGCCCCGGGGGCTCAATCCAAAGGTGCTTTCAGGAGTCACAAGTCATGACCGGGCCCTGCCTGGCACGGCCGCAGCCCCGGAGTCCAGAGGCCCCGCCAGCCAAGGGTGACCCAAGGGCGGCTGGGGCACAGGGCTCCCTGCTCCCCAGGGTGGGTGCACAGAGACAAACCCAGGCAGGGTGCCCTTTGGCCTTGGCAGGGCAGGTGACACGTGGAAAAGGGTGTGGCTCTGCTGGGGCCTGACGACCAGAGCAGGGGGAGGGCAGGGCCAACTCCTCCTTCCAAAGGCCAAATTCAAGGGCCGCCGGGACCACCGTGTGATGGTGCTGATGTAGGGAAAGACTCGGTGAAGAACACAGAGATCTGCCTCATGGAGCTGAGAGCAACTGGGAATAAAAATAATACGCACACGATGACCGGAATCGGGGAGGTGGCTGCGGCCTTCAGTAGGGTGTCGCGGAGGCCACACAGGGAAGGTGCCGTAAAGGAAGAAGTACAGGGGAGACCTGGGGAAGAACACCCCCCAGAGGGGTGGCCAGTGCCAAGGCCGGAGATGGGCCTGAGCCTGGAGAGCAGAGCGCTGGGGAGAGGGGCTCTGCGGCAGGGGCGGGGGTCTCAGGAGGGCTGCAGCAGAGGGAGGGAGAATGTTTCCAAAAGACCTCTCTGGCCAGGGTGGAGGCCTAGGAGGAGAGGCCGAGAAACCCCACAGCCTGGGCAGAGCAGGGGCTCCCATGGGGGCCCGGGCATCGAGTCAGCCCCCCAACTCCTGTCCCCAAGCCCCAGCCCTCCCCGCTGGAGATTCGGGCACCCCCGATCAGAACTGGAGCTGGGCTCTCCCGGGATTCAGGGCACAGAGCTCAGAGCACAGGAACGGAGCCTCCTTCTGCCTGGGCCGCACCAGCTCAGATGTCCCCACAGCAGACACCACCAGAGCCTCCCTGCCCTGGTGTCAACCCCTGGTGTTTTCCCCAGGGCCCTTGTCACCATCTAAGACTGAACTGTTTTGTGTCCTGAAGCTTCTAGGCTGGGAGCTGGCTCTGCCCGGGCCCCCAGCACCTGGCACATGGCAGCTGCACCCAACCCCCTCCCCCGCTGCTGTGTGACCTCCAGCGGGCACCTGAACATCTCTGGGTGGAAACTGGGGAGCATAACAGCACTCCCTTATAGGCTGATTGGAGAAAAAGGTTTAATTAATTGCAGGCTGCTTAGTGCCTGACATACAGTCAGTGCCACACAAATGTTTAAATAAGTAAGTGCTCAGGAAACGATGCCCAGGGTTGGCAGACGGCCCCCGGGGACCTCCAGTTGCCACCTGGCGCATCCCAAAAGGGTCTCTTCTAGGACATGGGAGGAGAGCCTGGCCTCTGCCTGCAGTCAGGGCAGACCCCTCGGTCCCCAGCGGAGGAGCAGCAGCCTGACTGGGGGTAGGGCAGTTTAGGCTGGAGGGGCCCCTCCCTGCGCGGGGGGTAGAATTCCGGGGCCATTGTCCGCACAGCCCCGGAGCAAACACACAGCCTTTGTTTCAGGGACCCTGGAGGAGGGGCGGCGAGGGGGCCTCTGCCCCCAGCTTGGCCCGCAAACCCGCCCGACAGGTTTGGCCCGCGCCACCCCGAGGCCTCCAGTTCCACAACAGCCTGCGGCCCAGTCCTCCTCCTGGCTCTCCTGGGCCCGAGCGAGGAGGGCGACGGGGCGCGGGTTCGAATCCCACCACTGCCCGTGCGCCCCCGGCCAGGGCTCCGCCCTCCCAGACCCCACTGGACCAGCCGACCCAAGGTGCGGGGTGGAGGGCCTCCCGGGGCGACCCGCGGCCGCGCCCCCCGCCCGGCTCGCCCGAGCCCAGCCGACGCCCGCGTGAATCACCGCCCGGGCCGGGCCGGGCAGGGCGGGAGGGGAGGCATGGGGCGCCCCCGGCAGCGACTTCCTGCTGCCGCGGGCGGGGGACACCGACCCCCTCCGACCGGGGATGCGCGGGGGAAACTGAGGCCTGAGAGGGCGCGCGCGGCCGCCGGGGCACGCGGGGCGGGGGCGCGTTGCTCGATCCACGGCCCGAGGGTCCTCCCCCGGCTCCCCCCACCTCCAGGGGGCCTCCGAGAGATAGGGCCGCTGCAGCCCCCAGCCCGTCCTACAAAACTTTGCGGGGACCGGGGATGGGCCCGCCTGGGAAAGGGTCCTCACACACACACCCGGGTCCCCGCGGCTCTTACCGACCAGCACGCACAGCACGTCGAGCAGCACGAAGACCCACCTCCGCTCCATGCTGCCCGCGACCCCCGGCGCCCGTCCCAGCGCGTCCCGTCGCGTCCCAGACGGGCCGCGGGGTCACATGGCCGGGGAGCCTGGCCCAACCCGGGAGGGGCGGGCAGGGCAGGGGAGCGGAGGGAGGGGCGGAGCCTCCGAGGGGAGGGGGCGGACTCTGCCTCCGCCCCGCCCGAGGCGCGCGGGGAGGAGGGGCGTGGGGAGCGCGCGGGGATGGCAGGGGAACAGTGTCGGTACGAGACCCGCGGCAGGAGGGGCCGCGGGTCTCCGAGCTGGGGGAGGGGGGTCGTCGGTGCCCAGCATTTCCCTCGCCCCCCGCCGGGAGGCTGAGGCTCAGGGACGGCTAGTCCGGTGTCACCCCAGAGCGTCCGCGTCCGGCCGCACGCCCCGATCACCCACGGATTGGGTCGGCTGAGTCGGGGGTCAGGAGAAGGAACGAACAAACGAAGGAATGAGTGAGGGGTGAACGGAGAGGCCAGCAGGAAGGGGTGTGGAGGAGGACGGAGCTCGGGCACCCGCAGGCTGCGCCTCGGTTTCGTCTTTGGGGCACTGAGCTCCTGTGTGCCTGTCTGAATACGTCTGAATCAGGAAGTGCCTACAAATAGATGGGGGGTGTCACGGCTTAACTGCAGGGGTTTTTTTCTTTCCTCCTGATGCTTAAAATCCTTGCAGCCCTTCCATCCCTGGCATTGTTAAGAAAGTTCCTCAACGCCCACCCTGCTTGTGCCAGGCCCTTCTCCTGGGTGGCACACTTCCTACCCCCTTTTACAGGCAGCAAATCGTGCGGGCGGTAGGAACTTGCCCGCACGCTAGGAAGGGTAGGGTTAGGGTCTGTGCCCTGCACGCCCACCCGGTCCCGAGGCAGCCCTGAGCTGGGAGGCGCAGGAGTACCACACACGCACCCGGGATCCTTGGGGCTGGAACCAAATGAGAGGCCTCGGGGCGTGTCACCACCTCCTGGAGAGCCCTGCCTGGACCTGGCGAGACACAAGGGAGGTTCTGCCACTCTCTCAAGGTCACACAGTGGCAAGAGGCAGGGCTGGCTGGGGTTTGAACCCAAGCAGCCTGGCCCCAGCCCCGCCCCCAAACCACGTTCACCGGCCCACCCCCTCCAACAATCTTAAAACAGAAAGATGTTTCCCGGCTTTATTTTAGAGATGCAGGAAGCCGCTTCCCCTGGCCCAAGGTCAAGCAGCTGAGACGTGAACTCAGAGTCCCTAACCCTGCTTTCTGGGAGGATGAACAGACGCCTGCACCGTGGGGGGAGTGAGGGTTGGGAGACAGCCAAGGTATTGTGGGGGGCGGGGGGCGACAAGGCACAGCTGATCTGTGGCTCCTCCACCATTGGCCAGACTGTGGGGTTGAGGGGGGTGTCTCTGGGCCGAGGCCCCTGAACCCCAGAACAACTTTCCCTAAGCAGGCCATCAGACACCGCCCCCCCCCACACACACACACACTCAAAATAACTCAGCCCACCCCCAGGACATAACAAGGTTCTGCATGGAAGCTGATGGACCTAGATCTCCCGCCTGCGGCGTGGCGGAGACAGTGCGGGAAGCACATCCCAGCAACCCCCCCTTTCCAGCCGCACACCCTGAGGAGTTGGGAAGGCACATCCTAAAAATGCGCTTCCTCCCTCACCCCCAGACTTCCTCCAAGGCGCCCAGAAGAATCAGATTACTTGCCCGGAAGATTTTTCTCTGTCTGAGCAGGGGTGGGGCTGTCGCCAGGGACCAGTTTCAGGCTCAGGGGGATCCAGCAGCCCTGGACTCCTTCCTGCCAGCGTGGCCCCGCCCCGGGAAGGCTCCGGCTCCGTCCACTGGGTCCTCCTGCTGTAATCACAGGGAGGGGTGGGCCCTGTCATTCATTCATCCCTTCATTCATTCATGCAACGGAATTATACGTGTGAAGGTACGTGGCATACGTGTTACGTGACTGTTAGCCGGCGTCATTATCATGGCACTTTCTTTACTTTAGCCTTGCGGCAATCGGGTGACTACTCCTCTCTGTGTAGTCTTGACACTTTCAGTTTAGGTAGGGAAGGTGCAACATGATACTGGCATCAATGAAATGTGGGCTTCTTTATTAAGCACCTACTGCGTGCCGGGCGGGGCCAGCCAAAGAGGAGTGTGGTGGGGCCCGGCCTGGGTGGAGACCGTGGGGTTGAACCCGGGAGGCTCCAGGGGAGGCTCCCGCGGGCAGAGACTGGGTGGGAAGGAGCATGGCCTGTTCCTGACGAGCCAGGAGACCAAGTGGCTGAAGGGAGAGCATGCGGCTGGAGCAGATGTGGCCACCACCACCACCCACCCCACCCCCCCCGCCCCGGCCCCGCTGACCTGTTTCACCCTGCCCTTAAAATACCTGGGCAGGATCAAGGTCAAAATGTGGTGAGGGCAGCAAGGATTAGGATGAGGGGTTAAAACTAGGGCTAGCTGGGGAATCCCCCGGGACCAGCAAGGCCCGCCCCACGGGGAGCCGGGCTTGGCGGCATGATGTAACCGAGCCCCTAGTTGGGGCCCGAGAGCCTCACCTGTCCTGGAGACCGGGCCTCCCCTTGTGCCTGGCGGTCACCGCTGCCCTGCTGCCGCCCCCCACCTGAGGGGCCCAGGCTTGTCTCAAGGAAGAGGTGCTGGGCGTGGGCAGAAAGGTGCTGGCACACTGTAGGTGCCCCCTGAGTGCAGCCTGCAGCCCCGCCTCTCTCTGCACTTCTCGTGGGGCTCAGGCCACCCTGGAGTCAGCTCCTTGACACGGGCCTCCCTCCCTGCTGAGGGTCCTGGAGCCCAGGCTGTACCCCAGGTGGCTGTGCCGGGCGCGTCCAGGCAAGGAAGGCTAAGTGGGCAGTCGGCGCCTCAGTCTCTCCATCTGCACGATGGGCACAGGCCAGCACCCACCCTGGGGTCATAGTGAAGTGCTTGACCAGTGGCCTGCCCCGCTAGGAAGCACTAGACAAAATGGTGGAGGTGGGCACCTAAGGTGGGCTTCCGTCAGAACCCAGCGCCAATTCACCCAGAATCCCAGAACCGCGTTGCTCCCAGGACTCCGCCACTCCTCAAGGGCGCACTACCTTCCGGTCGGGGACAGGGTGACCTTCCCGGTTTAGCACTGAGTCCCCATTCGGGAGCCCGTCCCAGTGACGTCGCCCCTCGTGCAGGCCACCCCGACCTCACGGTGCCCTCCCCACCCCTCCTGTGCTCTCAGACTGTATCTGCCGACCCCCAGGCTTGAGCCCCAGGAGGCAGGACAGCACAGACCCGGTGCTCAGTCACTGCTTCTGAATGAGGGTGAGCCCATGAGCAACGAACAGCCCAGGGGCCAGAGCCCGAACTCTCGCAGGATCACAGCCGAGCGAGACAGTCACAGAGCCGTCTTCACGAGACTGGTCTCCACCTGCTTCTCAAGAAACGAGGGAAGACAGGGCAGGTCACACCATCGAGCATGCCGTCAAGCTCCCACCGCACCCCTCCGCCCCTGCCCGCAAAGCCACGGGCCCGGGTCCTTCAGGCTGGTCATGACTGACGAGGAAAAGCGACACGGGCGGCACAGGAGGGCCAGGGAGTCCTCCAAACCTCAGAGGCCAAGAACCCCTTTTCCGTGACCCCACCGCTGTCCTGTGTGTCGCCCAGTAGGGACAGCCCACCGGAGCAGGGGCTGAGTTCACTTCCCAAGTGCTCACCATGGAGCTCAATCCCAAGTCTCTGAGCAAGAGCTGCGGCTCCAACTACGGGGGGGTGGGGGTTGTGTGAGCAGGCATCGGACCCCCGCAGACGCCTCCACGCTCCCGCTCTGCAGCCACCACTGCCCACCCTCCAATTCTGCTTCGGCGGGGAGGGCCAAGCCCCACCCACTGGACCCTCGAGATAGGGAGGCACTACAGGCTCCAGTCAGCCCCCAGACTGGTGGGACGGGAGCGGCCTCTGCTGGACAAAGCCACAGCCCAGCCCCAACCTCTGGACATTCGCCGGGTGTCCGATGTGCCAGGCGCCCAGGCCCCATATCCTTACAGCAGCCCAGCAACAGAGCTGCCAGATTCAACGAGGACACGCACAGGACTCCATTAAACTTGAATCCCAGATAAGCGACACATCACTTGTTACCGTAAGTATGTCCCAAATGTTATATGGGATATACTTACACTGAAATATCTGTCTACCTGGGGATTCAAATCTAACTGGGTGCCCAGTATTTCATCCGGCAGCCCCATCCCAGAACCACAAGCCAAGAAAACAAGAACTGTGGGGACAGAAGCATTGGCTAAACAGTGGGGTCGGGTCTGGACAGCCCAGTCCCACTCCAGAGCCCAGGGTCCTGGGCCAGGGAGGCCGAGGCCCCAGCCCAGGACTGTCAGCTTGGGGCCACCTCCTCCGTCCCCCTCCCAACCCCGGGAGCTGCCTGTGGGTCCAGCCTCCAGTGTGGCCCTGGCTCATGCCAGCCTCCTTCAGCAGAGGGGCTGGAATCAGGGTCACCTGATTCCATGCCATGGAATCCTGGCATGTCCCCTGGGAAGGCCCCTCAAACCAAGCACCCGGTATGGTTAGAACGCAGGTCACAAAAGAGCTCTACTCCCCCCTGTGTAGAGTGGAGAAAACCGTGGACAACCTGGGAAACAGTAATAGTAAAAGTACAACGACACTTCTCTTTGTAAGAAGTCCATCCCAGAGGCTGTGCAGGTGTCCCCTACCACTGGGGACGGAACGGGGGACCTGGGTGTGGCGCGGTGCAGCTGGCGACTCTGCCCTCGGGTCTGGGATGGCAACAAGTGGACCTGCAGGCAGGCAGGGCCTGGCTCACCACCAAGACCCCTGAACCACAGGTGGACGGCACGTCGCCTCCCGCTCCACTTTCAGGGCCTCTTTGTACACGACGTCCAGCGATAACGAACAGTACAGAAGGTTCCTGGTCAGCAGACAATGCCCCTGAGGGGAGCAACGGTCACTCTGCACCAGCTCAGGAGCCTCGGAGGCCCCTGCTACCTTGCAAGCAGATTTCCAGTCCCCGGGCCTAGAGGGACAGCCTCCTTCGCCTGGCCCTCCACTGCCCCATGGCCCCACTGCTGACGCCACTCCTGTGGGCCCAGCTGCCACCCTTCCTGCCCATGTGCTCGGTGCTCCCGTCGCTCCCCCCCACCCGGAACGCCGGCCCCTCCCCGGGAGGCCTGTCTGACCACGTGAGGGGAGGAGGTGGCCCCCGCCCAGCCAATCTGAAGACCCCTCCTGCCCAGCCAGAGTTACTAGTGCGGTTATGGGTACAAGACCCAGAAACAAGGCTCACCCAACCTTCTGCAGGGACCACAGACTGAGGGTGGCCGCCTTGGTCACCACAAGGGGCCACGTGCCCGGGCACAACAGTTAAGAGGAAGCAGAAAGAAGAGAAGCAGTAAACACCGCGCTGACACCAATGCTCGACTCCTGAACACACTCCCGTCCACAGGCAGCCCTGGACGGCGCCACGAGCGGGACTCCCGTAGCCTCGCGCCAGGCACTAACATTCTGAAAACCAAGGCAGACAGGCACCAACGCGGTTATGGCCAGGAAGGCCCGCAAAGCAGCAGCCACGGCCACAGGGAGGCCGGGCAGGGCACTGGCAAGATATGGGCCGACACTGAGCAAGAGACTCCTTTAAAACAACCACAAGAATGGGACACACTGGGACCCATAAGCATGGGAAAACAGTTAAGAGATGTGTGTCCAGGAATAGCCCAGACGGTGAACTATCCAAAAGTTTAAAGTAACTGTTATAAAAAGGATAAAGAATGTACAAGAAAAAAACTGGAGAATTTCAGCAAAAATACAGAAAAAAACAACTGCAAATACTAGAATCAAAATATACAGCGTAGGCGTCCCAGATGCAGTGGGACGGGCCAGGTGGCAGCCTGGAGCAGTGGAAGGAGGGATAGGGAGCAAGGACGGGTCCAGATGCACAGGGAGGACAGGACGACACATGCAGAGTCCGCAGATGACGACAGGGGACTGCTGAGTAACCAGGGACCCAGGAGCAGAGCCCAGAAGGGGCAGCAGAAATACCTGACACATGACAGCCAGGAAGCCCCCCAGCGATGAAAGGCATCAACCCTCAGGTCCGAGGAGCTCCATGTAGGAAACACCAGGCGCAACACATCCAAACATACAGAGAAAATCACAGTAGGAAAAAGAAGACATCGTATTTAGGGAACACAAGTGAAAATGCCAAATTTCTCGTCAGAAACAAGAGAACCCAGGAATAAATGGAACATCTTAAAAATGCCGAAAGAAAAAAAGGAAACCTAGAATCTTATACCAAGTTAAAAAGAAAAACAGTCCTTGAAAAACCAAGGAGGGGTACGGACATTTTCAGCCAACGAGCGCGAAGAGCACACTGTGCAGACTCACTTCCTGCCTCAGGAGGGTGAGCCTGCCTTTGGGGGCCGTGGGAAGCGCCTGTTGGGACGGTCCCGACAGCCCCAAGCGCTGCGGGGCCGGGCAGCCTCAGGCAGGGGCGCACGGAGGGGCAGCCACCCTGGAGGTTCTCACAAAAGCACAGGGAAACCACCACGCGGTCCAGCTCCCGGGTGTTCACCAAACACACACCTGCACATGGGGGCTTACGGGCGCTGCGTCCACCGCCACCACATCGAGGACACTGAGGTGCCCTCGGGCAGGCGAGCGGAGCAACGCCACAGTCCATTCCAGAAAACACACACTCAGCACGAAGAAGTGAACAACGAAGCCACGAACAGCCACGGAGGAACCTTAAACGCACAGAGCGGGGCAAGAAGCCAGCCTGGAGACGCCACTTACTGAGAAAGGAGGAAACCAGAGGACAGCAACCACCACCTCTGAAGCACTGAAAGCGCGAACAGACCGAAAACTCCGTCACAACCATTCCAATCCCTCCCGTCCCACCCAAACGCCCCGGGCTCCCATGCTGGCACAGCCAGCTCTGCCAGGACTGACCCCCGACTCCACACACCCAGCACGACTGGCCCCCGAGCCTCCTCCACTCGGCCTCCCTCCTCGTCCAGTCTCCACAGGGGCCCCTGCCCCGCACGTGTGAGGCCCCAGCCTCGCCCTCACACGCGCTCACAGGCAGGCCTGTCCCCGTCAGGGTCCAGCTTGGAAGTCACCTCCACTTGCACGGCCACCTTCCTCGCACTGTCACTGAGACACAGAGCATGCTCCCCCACGACCCCCGTGCCCCCAGGTCCCTGGATGGGGCCCAGCACCTCCTTGCGTCCCACCCACCTGACCCACCACGAGGCACCCACGGGGCTTCAAATCAAGTTTAATAAATAAAACAGCAAGGGGATCAAGGCAGTTGTCACTTCACAGTGTGGTCCTTGGTGGGCCGAGGGAAGGTCGAGTCCAGCCCTGCGGACGGGCTCGAGCCAAAGCCCCCCTTGGTGACACCGGGGCCGGGAGCGCTGCCCTGCCCCTGGAGGACCCCACTCCGATTTGTAAACAGAAACATAAATAAAACAAGGAGGCTGGAGAGGAGAAGGCCCAGGCCCCCAAGCCACCTTGCTAGGAAGCCTCAACAGAAACACGACCTAGGGGGTCAGGGAAACGGGCTGGAGCCGGGCCCCTCAGTGCGGCAGGCGACAGGCCTCGGTACCAAGGGGCTGTGAGTTCTGCGTCCTCAGACCCACGCCCGAGGCTGCCGGGGGCCCCGGGGTGGAGGTGGGGGTGGGGTGGGGGCATAAAGTGCGGCTTTTCCTGAAGTGGAGAGAGCGGGTGGACGTCAGGGCGGGGCGGGCCGACATCGAGGTATATGGCTCTGTGCCCCACAGGGTTTGGCACCGAGTAGCAGCTGCCCCCTGAGCCCTGGGCGGGGGCAGCCCGAAGTCCGGCCAGGCGCAGGGAGACAGGCGAGCAGAGTGCCGAGGGTGCCGGCGGAGGCTGCTGCTGGTAGGGGCGGCGTCCGGCCCCACCTCCCCACGTCCCTGGCGGGGCCCGGCCGCCTTCCTCGCCTCTGCTGGCTGGATGGGCCAGCCCTCCGCGCCCCGCCACCCAATGGGTCCCGTGGTGGGCGCAGAGGCTGGAGCCAGGCAGCAGTGCTGGTGCGTGTGTGGCGTGGGGAGGGGCCACCGCTCAGCCCGGTCCTTGACGTGCTCTGAGCAGAGGAGCTACCGGAGGCCCGCGAGGAGGGGAGGGTCAGGAAGACTGACAGGCAGGCCTCACAGCGGCCCCAAGTCCAATCTGGGCCACAAACGCCCGCCTGTGGCCAGGGATCAACAGGTCATCACGTTACAGCTGCAGGGGGAGAGAGGGAGAGACAGGAGGTCAGTGCAACCCCAGAGCAAGAGGCCCGGCACGGGGGCGTGTGCGGGACGCGGGCTGGACCACGGCCCCGCCCCCGCCTCACGGCAGACGCCGCCCCCACAGCCCGCACAGCCGCACAGCCGCACAGCCGCCTGGCCTCCCCCTCTCGAGGCAGCACTGTCCTGGGCGGCCGCCTGGGCAGGGCCGGGAGGAACCTGGCGCTGGCCCCGTCTGTACCTTCTTGGATTCTGAGCCCCATGAATGTATTACCTGGCCAGGAAGACACATGAGCCAAATAAAGACAGAATAAAGCTGAAGAAACCACTAGCCTGCTCCGCGGCCACGCCATCCTCGGCCCCGGGGCAACCCCTCCCGCTGGCCCCAGCTTGGCCTGAGGCTGGGGTACAGCAGCTGGGGTGGGGCGGGGAGGGGCCGCACTCACTGTGACAGGGGCTCCGAGTGCAGCGCAGGGGCCGGGCACGCGGGGTGGGCGGCCAGGAAGGGATTCACGTCCCCGATGCCGATGAGTCCAAACTCGGCAACCGACAAAGCCACCTGTGCGGGGGCCACGGCCTCCTCGGGCTCTCCGTCCATATCCACGTGGCTGGAGATGAGGGGCAGCTCCTCGGGGAGGGCCCCGGGCAGGGCCAAGTCCACAGCCAGCCTCGGGCTGGCACCAGGCTCTGAAGCGGCCGTGGCGGGGGAGTAGAAGGCTGGCTCAGCCAGGGCTGGGGGCCGCCGAGGCAGGGGCACGGCCGGGGGCGTGTCTACATCCGGTGGCTGGAACGAACAGGGCCCTGGCTCCGAGGACAGGGGGCTGTCGGAGGCCTCCCCGGGCGCGCCGAGACTCCCAGACGTGCTGCTGCCCATGCTCAGGGGCTCTGTGGGGGGAGAACACGGCTGTGGCCAGGCCCTGACAACGCCCACGCCCAGCTCCACCGGGTCAAGGGCAACCCGGTACGGCCTGCTCACCCAAAAGCCACAGTCGCCTCAGGCTGTGCCTGGTGCGGGGCTCCAACCTGCCGGGTCCAGCAAAGCCAAGGACCCCTCCTCACAAAACGCTCTCACACAAACACGTAAGACACACAGGGATGCAGAAAAGCCCTGTCACACCGGAAGGGCACACTGAGGCTAAGGGCCCCGCCTGGGAAGGTCGTGACCCCCATCTTGTAGGGCAGGACAGGACGCAGCTGTTCACAGAGTGAGAGGGGTGTGGACTCGGGGAGCTCCCGCACACGGCCGTGGGGCCAGGCACGCGGACAACCCCCCGGGCACACCACAGACCCAACTGGACCCTGGAGCCAGAACAGGGGAAGCCCCAGCGTCCAGCAGACCCACAAAGCAGCATCCTTGTCCCCTGAGGTCCCCTTCAGAAACTGCAGTCGCCAGCTGAGCTCTGTCCTGCTCCTGCACGGTCCTGGGCCCAGACACCAAAGGGGGCGCAACACCCCCTGGGCTCCCACCTGGGACTGCAGAGCAGCCCCACTTGGGCCCCAGGCCGCACAGGGTACCCCCATGTGGAGAGCCAAGTCCCGAGGATGACTCGTGTGTGACACCCTGTGAGACCACGTGGGGGTGAAGGGACATTGGCCCCCGGATGCCACTCACTCCTCCGTGTCCACCAGCCCAGGCTGGGCTGCCGGGGAGAAGCGCCCCGAGAAAAGGGGCCACCCCCCACTCACCGGTGCGCATCCGGGCCAGGGGGTCCCGCTCAGGGCCCGGGCCGTCGGCAGTGGCAGGCAGAGGCAGGGGCGGCGAGGAGCGGGGGCGGCCAGGGCCATCGGGGTCACCACCATCCAGGTCCTGGTCCGCGTCCCTGCAGGGAGAGGAAAGGTGAGGGCAGGGGCTGCCTCAGGCCAGGACGCCTCCCCCACCACCCCACGGGCACCTGGCACGTACGTGGTTCCCGACGGGCCGTACTTCCGGCGGCCCAGCCGCGTCTGCTGGGAGAAGTAGTCGTAGCGCTCAGACTTCTTCCACAGGTAGTAATACTCCACGCACTCGCCCACAGACCGTGTGCGCACCTGCGGGCGGTGCCGGTCAGCTTGGCCCCCAGCCCCTTCCCAGCCTGCTCCCCACCGCCCCGTGCCCTTAGCTCAGCACCCCATCTAGCTGCCCCCGCTCTGTGCCCGGCCTCGGCTCCAGGCCCACCGTCCGCCTCCCTCGCCCCAGACACCCCGAGGACGGCTGCACCCACGTGTGCTCTGTTCCTCACGGGCCCGGCGGAGGGGGGCAGACAACCCCGGCCCAGAGAGCACGCGGAGCGAGCCCGCTTCTCACTGAGCGTGGGCGTCACTGGCGCTCCAGGGAGAGCCGTCTGCACAAGGGCACGCCGGGTGCGTGAGCCAACTTGAGGGCATATTTACAACGCAGCACAAAAAGCCAGGCCTGCATCCTGGAAGGCCAAGCTCGCCCCGCGGGCTCGTGTCCAGGGTGAGCGATCGGGGCGTCTTCCCATCTCGGAGGATCACCCGCAGCAAGGCCAGGGCTGCGCCCGCAGCTGACAACCCCACCCCCGCGGGACCCAGCGCCCGTGCCTGGGGAGGGCTGAGACAAGCAGGCGCAGGGGCATCCAGGGACTGCCTGATCTTCTCACCGAAACCCCCTCGTGCAACGAGCCTCCCCGAGGCCAGCTTCACGGCAGACCTGAGACTCCAGTGGGAGAGGTCACCAGCCCTAAGCTGGGTGGGGGGCGTGCGGCAGCCAGCAGGTCAGGACACAAAGGCAGCAGCCCAGCAGGTTCTGGGGCAGAAGCGGCCTCTGCCATGGGACAGGCGAGGCGGGAGGCGCGGGCGCCAGTCCCAGAGGACCAAGCGCTGCCTGGCCGTGCCGGGTTCGGTCAGAGGGGCACCATCCCTGTCCTACAGAGCCCCGCGAGGGCCCCTCACCCGCGGCAACCTCCCAGGGAAGACGCTCAGACGGCAAGCGTGAGCCCGGTGCCGGCCAGGCCCTGCTCCTCCACCTGTGGGGAGTGGGAGTGGCAGGGCTGCCGGCCCCAGGGGAGCAAGACAAGACAGGGACGAGGGGCCGGAGTGGGAGCCACTGTAACGGCGCAGAGGGACAGCCAGGTTCCCAGACGAGCCACGGGTGCCTGGCCAGGCAGATGTCCAGGGTGGGGGGCAGAGGGCCGGGGCAGTGACAGAGGTCAGCGTGGGAGTCATTACAAGGGAGCCACAGGCAGGGAGCACCCAAGCGGGGTGTGGGGAGACCAGTGACCCAGGCCTGGTGTTAGGGACACGGGCCTGGGGAGGACGGGGGTGGGGGGGACATGGATGTGGAGACGGGCATGGGGACCTGGCATTAGCAGCCACTTCGGTCATGCCTATTTGGTGCAATGGTGGGAGAGCATGTGTCCCTGGATGGAGTGAATATGGAGACCCTCAGTCCCCACGGCAAGGGGGTGACGTGGGAGATCCAGGCGGGGGTCAGCGCTGGGGGACTGGCAGTGGGCACGAGACCCTTCCCCAGATTGGAACCTTTCCGGGGGATGGGGGAACTAGAGGAAGATGAGCCAGGGAGCCCACCACGAGCCTGGGGTTCGTTCTGACTCCCGCTGCGGGTAGACAACAACTGTGCCGGCTGCCAAGCCCTCCAGCCCCAGAGCAGCCCCCAGCGGGCCGGGAGGCGCGGCGGGCGGGCGGGCGGGCAGGGCCTCACCTTGTTGGCCTGGATCAGGTGGAAGTTCTTGCCATGCACACGGAAGCCGTGCTCGAAGTTGCGGCGCTCCTCCTCGCTCCAGGCGCACAGCCCGTCTGAGAAGGTTGGAGCGGTGGGGGGCGGGGGGCGGGTTGGTCAGCTCGGTCCGTGGCGGGGGTGGGGGGTGGGGGGGCCGGGGCTGGGGCTGCGCTCACCTCGGATCACCTTCACGTTGAACCGCAGCCTCCGCAGGGCCTCCTCGGCGTTGAAGTTGCATTTCACCAGCTCATACAGTGCCTGGGGGAGGGGGGCCACCATTGCCCAGGACAAGCGGTCGCCCTTGAATTCGTCACAATCACACAACCACACTGGCCCCCGCCCCATGGCTCCTCCGCCCCCAGGGCCGCCCACCTGCTCGCTGTCTTTCACCGCCTCTCCCTCCGGGAGCTGAGACTCAGCCACCTCGCGCCACCGCCGCTTCGCCGCCCGGTACAGGAACTCCTCCACCGCCCCCTCAGGAAGGATGCTGGGGTCCCAGAGCAGCTGGTCTTCATTCTCATAGACTGTGCAGGAGGGGGCAAGTTCACGTGCCGGCACGCAGTCTGCACCTCCTCTGACCTCCTCCCCAAAAGCATCACCAGCAGGCCAACTCAGCCCCTCTGGAGGACAAGGGCCCATCGGGGCCTGGGCCTCCACCTCTGCGTCTCACAGGGCCAGCTCCGGGCACCTGGGTGCTCGAGATGGCAGGAAGGCAGGAAGGGGTGGGAGGTCAGTGGGCCCTGAGCAGCCAGTTATCAAGGCCAGCGTCCCAGAGGGGGCAGCAACTAGCCCAGGCTGGAAGGGGGACTTCTGAGCGTGGCCCATGAGGAGGGGCTGCAGGACGAGCTCAGGGAGGCGAAAGGCAGAGGCCCAAGGGAGCAGCGAGAAGAGCCCAGACTCGATCAAGCACAGTGGGGAGACCTGGGTGCCAGCGGCCTCGCTCAGGCAAGAGCTCCCATGGCTGCCTCAGTCCCTATAACCGCAGCATCAGCATCACACGAGCCACGTGAGAGCAGACCTCCCGGGGAGAGGAGGGAGGGGAGGAGAGGGCAGTAGAGGTCCTACCATGGCGGGGGAGGGGGGCAGGTGCATTAAGGAAGGATAAGAAAGGGACTCTGGCTGCAGTCTGCTTTGGGGCGGGGCGGGGGGGGACAGCCTCCAGCAGGGGGAAGGACGTGGCAGCAAGAGGCAGAAGGGAGAGTTCAGGGCCAAGCCTGGGGAGACCCCAGTGTCAGCATCTCTTGATTACTCAGGGAAGAACCACAGGGGCCAAAAACTAAACAACACACACAAGCCAAACACCAGCGCAGTGGCTGAAGAGTGGAACCGGCTCCATACTGGACTCGCTCTTGTGAGGCAACCAGCGACTCTGGGGCTGGCGCCCCTGTAGACCTGCGACCACCTCTCTCCATCTGCAAAGTCAAGCCCGAGTCCCAGCCCCTCTCTAGAGAAAAAGCGACACCTGCCACCATCGCCGTGTGTCTACCTATGGCGTGAAGGTGAGAGGTAAACCACGTGACAACACGTAACTCCACAAACAGCTGGACATCAGAGTTAGCAGACAGGACTTCAGTATAACTATGATTAACGCTTTAGGGAAAAGGACAAAATCAATGGAAAGCTGGAACTGAAATCAATTCAAAAGAATCACATGGACATTCCAGGGCTGGAAAATGCAGTGTGTGAATTATGAACCCACTGGGCAGCTTCAACAGCAGCAGAAGACATGATTAGTGAAACTGGAAAGAATTCCATTCAAAAAAATCAAACTGAAGCTTAAAGAGAACATAGTGTGGGACATGTGTAAGATGGTCAAGCAACCTAAGACATGTATAACTGAGTCATGGAGGAAGAGGACAAAGCACAGGACCAATTTTGAAGAGATAATGGCCAAGCAGTGGTGCAGTGGTTAAGCACCTGCCAATGCAGGAGACACTGGTTCGAGCCCTGGTCCGGGAAGATCCCACATGCCGCGGAGCAACTAAACCTGTGCGCCACAACTACTGAGCCTGCACTCTAGAGCCCACGAGCCACAACTACTGAGCCCACATGCCACAACTACTGAAGCCCACGCACCTAGAGCCCATGCTCCACAACAAGAGAAGCCACCACAATGAGAAGCCCGCGCACCGCAACGAAGAGTAGCCCCCGCTCACCGTGACTAGAGAGAGCCCGCACACAGCAATGAAGACCCAACACAGCCAAAAATAAATAAATAAATAAATTTATTAAAAACACACACACACACACACACACACACACAAAAAGGAGTCAGTGCAGTAATGCAAGAAAAATAAAACATAAAAAGATCACAAAGAAAGAAGTAAAGTTATCATACACAAATGATATGATTGTATGTGTCTAAAAGTGCGAAAGAATCTCCAAGGTAATAAAATTAGTAAGTGAATTTAGCCAAGTCACTGTGTACAAGATTACTGAAAATAATAAACTGCATTTCTGCATTTCACAAGACTGCTATACTGAAAACTCTAAAAACTGCCGAAAATAACAAGACCTAAGCAGAGAAGTAAGCTATGTTTGTGAACTGGAAGTGTCAATATCGTTAATGTATCAATCTCCCCCAAATTAATAAAGAGCCAATGCAACCATAATCAAAATCCTAGCAGGCATTTTTGAGACAAATGACAAGCTAATTTGAAAACTTATGTGGACATACAAATAAAAGTTACAAAGTTGGAGGGTTTGCACCATCTCAGACTAACTTCAAAGCTGCAATAATTAAGAGAGTGGTAAGGACCCAGGGTTAGACAAGAGAACAACAGAAGAGAAGCCCCAAAAGGCAGATATACATTACGGACACGATTCCTGATAAAGGCACCACTGCAATTCAGTGGGGGAAAGAATGGACTTTTCCATATGCAGGGCTGGGGGTGGTGGTGGTGGGGTCAACCCTGACCCATACCTCCAACCATACATTAAAATTAAATTACATCATAGATGCCAACATAAAAGGGGAAATAAAAGAACATATCTTCAAGACCTGCAGACTCCCTAGACAGCATACAAACACACTGTGGCTAAAATAAAGACAAGCTGGATTTCACTGAAATCAGACACCACAGACTGGGAGAAAACATCTGCCGTGCACACAGCCAACCAAGGATGTGCATCCACACAGAAAGTCACCAGAGAAAGGCAACCCAATTGAAAAGGGGAAAGGCCTCAGCAGGCTCCTCCCAAGAGACACCAAGTGGCCAGTAATCGCAAATTAAAGCCACAACGGGCACAACTCCACACCCATCAACAAGGCAGACCACACCAAGCGCTGATGAGGACACAGAGCAACTGGAACTCCCACGCTGCTGGCGAGCGGGGGCCCCACTCGGTGCCTACTGATGACGCCCCAGGAACAAGTGTGTGTGTCCACGAAGACAACCACAGGGCAAACCACCGTGAACACTGACCAGCAGGAGGATGAGTCAACGTGGCGTGGCACGTGCACACGAGGGAACCCAACACCGTAGCGTACGCAACGCACATTCATGCTAGCGGGATCGAGAGACAGACAGACTACAAGTCCAGGATGGTGAGCGCCCTGAAGAACAGGGCCAGGCAGAACGCAGAAACACACACGTCTCTGGAGGGCATGTGGGACGAGTCCTGGACGAGGCGAGGGACTGACGCGTGGGTGACGTGGGAAGAGCCCACACACCCAGGGGAACAAGCGCAGCAGCCCTGGGGGTGGGTGGCCCACAGGGCCCAGGACCAGCCAGCGGGGAGGGACAGCCACTTCCCAGAGTGTCCTGCAGGCTCAGCTGCCCTGGGGAGGTGGCCACCGGACCTGGGCCAGGACCCTCAGGCTCGCTCCGAGGACCTGGGAACTGGCTCTGGCTGGACCCGGGAGTCTCTCCTAGAGGAGTGGGGTTGGCACTTCTCCTGCTCCCTGTCCCCCACCTCCCAGGCCACTTACGCTTCTCACCCTGACGGTTCGAGTGCAGCTTGCTGAGGTCGGCTTGGAACTGAGGCCCAACCATGATCTCCTGCAAAGGCAAAGGCCCAGGAGAGTCAGGGCAGACGGAGGCCCAGGCGCGCGGTGCTGATGGGGGCTGCAGGCTGCCACCCAGAGCCAGGCCGCCTGGCCCGAGGTGTGAGGTGGGAGGCAGAGGCCAGCTGTGTGTGTGACTGCGTCCAGTGCAGCCAGTCCTGGGGCAGGGGCGGGGGGGCCTCGGGGCTACGGCACTCACTCGCAGTCGAGCCCCAGCCCAGGAGAGGCCGCGCTGAGGGCGCCGCAGGGTCAGGGCCACGCACCTTCTTACACTTGTTGGCGGGAAGCGGGTCCTCCTCGGTGTCCGACGAGCTGGAGGAGCCAGGCTCCTTGTCTGCATCAGGCAGGAAGCGGGCTTTGGGGAAACAGCAGCAGGTGAGGCACCTCCTCGGCCCCGCGCGGCCCCCCAGCCAGCAGACCCCGGGGCCTCCACCCCATTCTCCATCCACCTGACCCCCACGTGTGCCCCTCCTGAGAAGCAGCTGGGTCCAGGCCCTGGCCGGGTGACGGGCTGTGACGGGCACAGAAGCGGGGACTCAGGAGGCCGCCCTCTGCTGCAGTCGTAAACCAGGGGCCTAGACCCCCAGCACGTCACGCTGCCCCTGCTCAGGCCACAGAGACGCACAGGGAGTGAGGGACGCATGGCCCGAGGACGCTGCCCTGGATCTAAGGGACTTTCAGGCACAGGAACCAACACGTTCCCTCCTCACATAAACCAAGGTCACCAGCCTCAGCTCACTGGCAGGGCAGGGCAGGGGAGAGGGGTCCCTACAGGGGCTCGAACAGGAGAAGGGCACCCCCAGGGGTCCCGATGTCTGTGTCCCCAGCGGCCCAGGGGTAGGAGCGGGTGGGACACCTACGTCCACTCTGATTAGGGAAAAGGTCAGAGGCCTCATGGGAGGTCACAGATGGGGTGAGGTCATCGGCTGAGGACTGTGTTTCTTCCTCTTCTTCCCCTGAAAGCAAATCCTTCGCTATTTGTTCCTTTTAACAAGAAAGTAGAGAACGTTTTTGCAGTTTGTTTTAACAATCTCAAATAACCCTAACCCGAACAGCAGTGGTGGTGCCAAGGCGGACGAGCCTCCCTCTAGGCATGCAGGGCTCCCACGGGGCTGCTCTCCCTGCTCCGCGGACGAAGCACTTGCACAAGGGCGGGCCAGCCAGGGGCACCGAGTCGGGGAGGGACACGGCCTCCGCCCGAGGCTGAGGACAGTCAGAGCCCCTCCCTTCTGGCCAGGCCACGACCTGCTCGGGATCCGGAGCGTCTCTCCCTCCCAGAGCCGTCCCTGCGACCACCCTGACCCTGGGTGTGTGGCCAGAGCCGGCAGCACTAGCTATACCCACACTGCCAGGCTATAAGCCGCGCTTCTGCCTGTCTAGGGCCTTCCTGCCCACCCCCAGAACCGCCCCCTCACCTTGTCCAGGGTCATGTCCGGGAGGTTGGTTGTGGCATCGCTGCCCTCACTCTGGCGCTCCGAAATGGGGTCCGAGGGCTCGTAGCCGTAGAGGGCCAGCAGCTCGTCAAGGGGCATGTCGCTGCTCTGGGGGGCAGGGCTCTGTCGGCAGGGCTGCTCTGGGGCTCTGCTCCCCCACCCCTGAGCCCGTCAGCCCCACGACCAGTCACAGAGACTCACCCCAGCCAAACCGCAGGCCCAGCCCCTCATCTAAGGGCCCCTCACAGCCCCAGGAGGGAACCGATGAGACACCTGAGCCCAGAGGCGTCCGCTGTCTGCCCAACGCCCCTGGCCGCGAAGGGCAGAGCTGGGCAGGCTCCCGTCCACCTCCACCTCCCCGCCCAGGCCTGTGCAAGCTCCACTCAAGCACTGCGAGGACTCCCAGTGTCTGGAAATCAACTGTCACCACACGGGACACCAATAAACAAGAAGGGGAAAAACATGGTCCTTTAATGAACGTAAAAAAGGCATCTGGTCAAACCAACATCACTCCTGATTTTTTAAAACCCTCAGTATGCTAAGTAAAGAGATGGACACCTCATCAATGTAACAGAGAGGCGGCTGACCCTCGCCGCACCAACAACAAACAAGAGGACGCTCGAGGGCCCCACGGCTGCCTAACACAGCTGACACTTGGAGCCACCGCGATATGACAAGAGACAGAAATAAGACCCTTAATTACCGGGAAGGAAGAGGCAAAAACTACCACTACCTTCCACTCCGGTACTGCTTTCCAATCCTGTTTCTGCAAACCTCGCCTGCTCGAGGCCAGTGCCGCTGGCCATGCTGCGTCCTGACTGCTGAGGGTCTCAGTCGGCTTCCAGCCTCCTGCACACGCCCTGTGCCTCTCCCAGTTTCTAACTGTGCACCTGTGGGTGGGGTGGGAGCTGACATGGTGGCTCCCCGGGAAGCAACCTGAGGAGCAGCACGGGGGCGGCTGGGGCAGCCTGTGAGGTCAGGGCAGGGGCACCAAAGTGCGCGAGCATCAACGTGCTCACTAAGGGCTTCAAGAGATGCCCGTCTCACTAAAGAATACCCTGCAATGCCTGTGTGACGCTATGGATTTTATGAAAGCTCACCCTGAGCGGGTGTCGTTTTGATCTTCTGTGGGAGGAAAAGGGAGTAATGGAGACGGCACCCTGGAGCTCAGGGCTGGCGGACAACTCCCGCCTCCTGCCAGGCACTGGCCAGACGAGGGAGACCACCGACTGCGCTTCTTGACGGAGTAAAACTCAGCGTAAAAGCTTTCAAGCACAAAATTCCAATTGTGGAAAACGTGGATGTGACAGCGTGAACTTCATAAACCACAATGCCCGCTGGTGAGGGAATATAAAAGGCAGGTGTTTCTCATTTTGCTTTGGATATTAAGTTCTTTCTTTTAATCAGTTCACAAAAATTATACCTGAAGAATTTTTTTTTTTTTGGCCGTGCCGCATGCCTTGGGGGATCTCAATTACCTGATCAGGGATTGAACTCGGGTCACATCAGTGAAAGCGCAGAGTCCTAACCACTGGACCTCCAGGGAACTCCCCTGAAGAAAGCATAGCTGAGGTAATTTAGCTAATGAATAGCTGATTTTTTTTTCTTTTTGGTTACTTTTGAGAAGTTCTGAATTCAAGCTGAACTCCTTAAAACTGATTTTTCTTTTTTGAACAGAAGACATGTTTTGGTTATAAGACCAAATGGGCACCAAGTGATACACAGCACCAAGCTAAATAAATGCCCTATGATTACTCCTTAAAAAAACACTCAGGGCTTCCCTGGTGGCGCACTGGTTGAGAGTCCATCTGCCGATGCAGGGGACACGGGTTCGTGCCCCGGACTGGGAAGATCCCACGTGCCGCGGAGCGGCTGGGCCCGTGAGCCATGGCCGCTGAGCCTGCACGTCCGGAGCCTGTGCTCCGCAACGGGAGAGGCCACAGCAGTGAGAGGCCCACGTACCGCAAAAAAACAAACAAAAAACCACTCAAGTCCCAGGACTTAAAAGACATCTGGTGAGATCAGTGTTGACATTTAATGGACTGCATGTTTGTGTGTCCCCCTGCCCCAAATTGATATGATGAAGCTCCAATGTGATTGTGTTTGCAGATGGGGCCTTTACGGAAATAAATGAAGTTAAATGAGGCCACAAGGATGGAGCCCTGATGCAACAGGATCAGTGTCCTCATAAGAAGAGACACCAGAGAGCTAGCTCTCCCCGAGAGAACACGGCGAGAAGCAGCGTCTGCAGCCGCGAAGCAGGCCCCCACCAGACGCAGCCTTGCCAGGCCCTGGTCCGGGACTTCTGGCCTCCAAAACTGCACAAAAATAAATGTCTATTGTTTAAGCAGCACAGTCTGTGGTATTAACAAAGTGCGCTTTCTAGATTTCATACAGCGAACTCTGTGGACGTGTGGAAGATTCATACGTCACAGAACCAATATTCACCAAACATCTCATCCACGCAGAAGGTGACAAGATCACACACGGGTCAAGACCAATGGATCTTAACACCAAGGACAGAAACTTTCCTGGATCTGCTTATAGAATTCACTTCACAAAACTACCACTTGCTGCATCTTGGAGCAGCATCGAAGAATATCCAGTTATCTGAAAAGATTGTTAAATACTCCGCCCTCAGGGCTTCCCTGGTGGCGCAGTGGTTGAGAGTCCGCCTGCCAATGCAGGGGACACGGGTTCGAGCCCTGGTCTGGGAAGATTCCCACATGCCACGGAGCAACTGGGCCCATGAGCCACAACTGCTGAGCCTGTGCTCGGCAACAAGAGAGGCCACGACAGTGAGCGGCCCCCGCTGGCCGCAACTAGAGAAAGCCCTCGCACAGAAGCGAAGACCCAACACAGCCAAAAATAAATAAATAAATAAATAAATAAATTTATTTAAAAAAAAAATAACCAGAACAGATCTATATGAGGCTAGATTTACACTTTAACCAAAAGAACAAATCACAGCAGACTAACGTCTGCCTTAAAAGACAGCGTTCACAGAGATTTACAAAAATGTCAAACTAGTCCACTCTTCTCCCTAATTTTTTTGTCTTGAAAATAGTTATTTTTCATTTTCCTAAACATGTGTTCTTTCTACTAACAATGGGTTTGTCGTATCACCAACATAAACAAAGCTCCTTGAGACCCTCAACAGTTTTTAAGAGCACAAAAGCGAGTTCTGCGGGCAAAAAGTCTGAGAACAGTGAGTTCAATGTCCAGCCACCCGCTCGTCTGGAGCCCAGCGCCCCACGAAGGCGGGACTGGCCCGGCCCACCCCTTGACCTCAGTGCCCAGCATGGTCTGGCCTGTGCAGACAGAGGGTCGGCGGCACAGGTCGTCGTGGAGTCCGAGGAGCTCAGAGACCAGGCGGACGGAGCAGCGGCGATGCCCCCTGGACGCCCCGCCCACCGGGTACCTGGGAGACGAAGTCCTTCTCTAGCTCCTCCTCCGGCTTCTCTGGGCCCCGCGCAGCCCCTTCATGCTCCTCCTGGACACCGTAGTTCCGAGACAGGATCTCCGCCAGGTGGAACTGATGGTCTGCGGACCCCATGGACACCACTGTGGAGAGACATAGGCCCGCGTGAGCTCCTTGCCACCATCCCAACCACTGAGCTTCTGCAGATGACCACAGGGCGGAGGAAGCCTCGGGGGCCCAGCTGCCACCACAGGGGTGTATGCACGCGCGCGTGTCCACGTGGGCCGGGGTCGGCACGCGGCAGCCCAACCGATGCTCAGCCCTCCTCTGGCCTCGGCCCAGCAGCTGGGGGACGTGACCAGATCTGGGGTTTTCCCCAAAGAACCAGGATGTGTTCACTGCTCTCTCTCCATGACTGGTCTTCAATGAGTTGATTTTTAGAAGAAACAAAACAAAAAAGGAAATAGCTAGGTCTCACTCAACCCCAGCCAGGGAGCAGTGAGGGCCCAGGCTGGACCTGCATGTGGGTCCCGAGTGCAGCAGAGGGGGGCAGAGCCACAGGGAGCAGACGGGAGGGGCAGGCGGCCAGCTCAGGGGAGGCGCAGGGCCCCGGGGAGGGAGAGTGCCTGCCCAGCACCGCCCCCTCCTGCAGCCCCCACCCACAGCCTGGGCCCGGGGTTGGCCAGGAAGCTCTGGAGAACGGAGGCACTCGGTCTGGACAACCGGAGACAGCCCTGGCCACCCCGCCCGCACGCCCCATCCCGAGGCTCCAGGGGCCAGTGTGCCGTCTCTCGCACCTGCCAAGGCCCGGGCCCCAGGGAGGAAGGTACCTGCTGTGGTCTGCAAGCTGGGCTCCCCAGGGCACAGGCTGTGAGAGAGGCAAGAGGCCAGGCCAGGGCTCCGCCTCTCTAGCGAGGAGGCCTGCAGAGGAGACGAGCAGGATTAGGGCCCTGCGGCCAGACAGGGCGGTGGAGGGTCAGAGCCAGCCCCGGGGGCATGGGGCACCAGGTAACAGAAGGCCTCCGCGGGCTGGGGCGGGGGTCAAGGCGGGCCAGGTGTGTGGCTGCGCTGGAGTCCAAGCGTCCCTGCGGAGACAGGCAGGGAGGGCCTAGGGCCGGCGGCGGGAACGGCACGCACCCACGGGCACCGTGAGGAGCCTGGGACGGCCGGCCACCAGCAGTGCTGATCACAGCCCAGGACACGGGGCCCAGGTGACCCAGGCCCACACACAGCCCTGGTGCCACACCCCGCAGCCAGGTGCTGACACCACAGCCACTGCACAAGGGACCAGCCTCCGAAACTTTGTCTTAAAAAGGCAAACAGCCACTATGGAGAAATCTGGGAATTCCTCCAAAAGTAAACAGTTACCAAATGACCCAGCAATTAATTCTACTCCTAGGTACACACCCCAAAGAACCAAAAACATGTGTCCATAAAAGGTGTACACAGGTGTTCACAGAAGCATGACTTACCACAGCCAAAATGTGTAAACACCCAAATGCCCATCACCAGGTGAATGAATAAACAAGACGTGGTCCATCCTTATGATAAAATATTACTTGGCCATGAAAAGGGGTGAAGCACTGACACTCGCTACCAGGTGGACAGACCCTGAGAACACGATGCTCAGTGAGAGAAGCCAGACACAGAAGGACACACAGGGTGTGATTCCACTGATGGGAAACATCCAGAACAGGCAAATCCGCAGACAGACAGTGGGTTCCTGGTTGTCAGGGGCTGGGGTGACTGCTGATGGGGTCAGGTGTTTTTCTGGGGTGATGGAATGTTCCAGACAAAAGTGAAGGGCTCAAAACTTTGTGAACATACTAATAATCACTGAATTAAACATTTTAGATGGGTATATTTTGAAGCACATAAGTTATACCTCAAATTTTTTAAAAGTGCAAATGAAAGCATCATAACAGCTACCACTGGGACTTCCCTGGTGGTCCAGTAGCTGAGAGTCCACGCTCCCAACGCAGGGGTCCTGGGTTCAATCCCTGGTCAGGGAACTAGATCCCAAATGCCGCAACTAAGAGTTCACATGCCGCAACTAAAGATCCCGCATGCTGCAACCAAAGACCCAGGGCAGCCAAATAAATAAGTAAATAAACTTTTTTCTAATTGTCTTTAAAAAAAGCTACCATTATCACAATGTTCAAAAATTTATTAAGAACAAGAAAACTAGACCAATATCTCTTACAAACAGAAACACAAAACTCAACAAAACCCAAGCAAACTGAGTTCAACGGCATACAGAGAACACTGCACACCAATGAGGAGAGGCTCAGAGCAGGGATGCAGCACAGGTGTGACACCCAACACAACCAGCACAGCGACAGGCTAAACACAAAACCCACACCAAAATCATCTCAGCAGATGCAGAGACAGCACACAGCAGAGTCCAACACCCTTTCATGATGAAAACACTCGACATATGAAGGCTGCAAGGGAACTTCCTGAAAAGGGCGTCCATCCAAACCCCAGCTACTGCCACCCCTGAGGCAGATGGCTAGCGCCTCCCCCAAAACCAGAGCACGGTCTCTTCACAACGTCGTCCTGGAGGAGGCAGCAGTCGGGACAGGAAAGTAAAATAAAAGGAATCCAAATTGGAAAGGCAAGTCATGACCTGGGACACAGAGGATACTAAAGAATCCACTAAAGAAACCAGAACTAATAAATGAGTTCAGCAAGGCTGCAAGACACAAGATAATCTACAAAAATCAACTTTACTCCTGTATACTAGCAATGAACAATCCAAAAAGAAAATAAGGAAAACAATTCCATTTCCAATAGCACCAAAAAGAATAAAATACTTAGGAATAAATGTGGCAAAAGAAATTCAAAACTAATACTCTGAAAAGTGCAAAACACATTGAAAGAAACTAAAGATCTACATAAATGGAAAGACATACTATATTCATAGCTCAAAAGACTATTGCTAAGATGTCAATACTCCCCAATTCATCTACAGATTCAACAAAATGCCTATCAGAATCCCACTGGGCTTCTATGTAGAAACTGACAGACTCCAAAAATCATATGAAAACTCAGGGGACCCCAAACAGCTAGAACAATCTTGAAAAGGAAGAACACTTCCCAGTCTCAAAAGTACTCCAAAGCTGCAGTAATCAAAACAGTGTGGTGCTGACATAAGGCTAGATATTTAGATCAAATTAATAGAACTGAGAATTCAAAGACAAACCCATATATTTACAGCCAAGCGAATTTTTAAAGGGGTGACAGAAAAATTCAATGCAGAATGAACAGTCTTTTCAACAAACAGTGCTAGGGCAATTGGATATCCAAACGCAAAATAATAACATTCAACTCCTATCCTACACCGCACACAAAAACTCACTCAAACTGGATCAAAGACCTCAAATATAAGAGCTAACACTATAAAACTCTTAGAAGAAATCATAGTGATAAATCTTTCTTACCAGGCAATGGTTTCTTAGATAAGACACAAAAAGCATAATCAACAAAAGAAAAATAGATAAACTGGACTTCATCAAAATTAAAAATTTAAAGACAACTCACAGACCGGTAAAAGATATTTGCAAATCATACAGTCCCTTTCTAAAGGGACGAACAGGCAAAGTCTCTGAATAGACATTCCTTCAAAGAGATACACAAATGGCCAATCGGCAGGTGGAAGCAAAGCTCAGCATTAGGGACAGCAAATAAGCACATGTCAGACACCACTTCTGTGACCAGGAGGACACATGCTATCAAGTGTGGAGGGAATGCAGGCACTTGAGGGAGGGGACGTGCAATGGGACAGCACAGGGAATACACCTGGGTGTCACCAGATGCCCCCCAACACGCCACCCTGGCACAGGGTGACCATCAGTGAAGGCAGGTGAGAAAGCAGACCCGGCCCCGAGGCAGAGCACAGTCTACTGACCAGCCCCACTCCCCTCCACCCATAAGGCACGGCCCCCAGAGGTCAAGGCCTTCCCTCTGCACTGACCGCCCTGATGTTCACACACTCCTGCGCCCTGACCACCCCTTTGGGGACCCCTCGCCGGGTTCTTCCGCATGACGCACACCACCTGGTTAACAAGCTGCCTATTTCTCTCTCCCAAAGCTGCCCTTGTCAGCCTGAACCATGGAGTCCCAGCCAGGGACCCAGGGGGGGCAGAGGGAAAAGTTAAGCCTCTCCTCCCTGAAACACCCAAGAGAGACAAAAACATTCATCCACGCTGAGACCTGTTCACGAGTGTTCTCAGCAGCATGACTCACAACAGCCAAAGGAGGAAAGAACCCAAATGGC
This sequence comes from Aethalodelphis obliquidens, assembly GCF_003676395.1. Lineage (NCBI taxonomy): Eukaryota > Metazoa > Chordata > Mammalia > Artiodactyla > Delphinidae > Aethalodelphis > Aethalodelphis obliquidens. Next base: position 14,470,173 of record NW_020837997.1, on the reverse strand, counting down.
CATCGGATGGAGTATTACTCAGCCAGGAAAAGAGGAGAAGCCCTGACACTCGCTACCACGTGGACAACCTTGAGAACACGATGCTCAGTGAGAAGCCAGACACAGAAGGACACATAGGGTGCGATTCCACTGACGGGAAACGTCCAGAACAGGCAGATGCGCAGACACAGAGAGTCGGTTCCTGGTTGTCAGGGGCTGGGGAGACGGATGGGGGAGAGATGACTAATGAGTGCACGGTTTCTTTTGGGCTGGTGAAAATGTTCCAAAATTGACTGGTGATGGCTGCACAACTCTATGAATATACGAAACGCCACTGAATCGCACACATTAAAATGAATGAATTGTATAGTAAATGAATTATACCTCAGTAAGGCTGTTTACAAAAAATATATATATAGAATACAACAGTTAATAAACTAAATTTTCAAATTTTAGAAAAAGAAGTTTAGTAGGAATTTCCACACTGATTTCCTCACTGGATCCTCAAGAGGTTGTGTAATCATTTTCTTCATAAGAGAAATAAGGGACTTGCAGCTCAGAGAGGTCAAGTCAGTCACCCGCCGTTTCCAGCACCCTGGATGGTCCCGCCCAAGCCTAAGGCCCCTGTTTTGCCAAGGTGGGAGAAGGAAACGGATGAGGAGCTGACTAAGCACGTTCTGGGTTAAAAAGAAAAAGAAGGGGAAAAAAAGTGTGGGGGTGGGGGAGGAAAGAAGGAAGGAAGACAGCATTCTACGGACTTGGTCCCAAAGGTGAGTGGGGTGGAAGAGGGAGCAAGCCCAGGGCGGGAAGGCCCAGGCACGCCACCCACAGGCGTTCCTCCAGGCATGGGACACCGACATGCCTCCCCACGCCTCCCCACCCTGTGCGAGGGCTGGGCCTGGGACTCTGGTGAGAGGGCTTCCACGTGACCCCCAAGACTAAGCTGTGAAATGCAGTGCAGTTCCCACAGCCGCCCATGCTGTGAGGAAGCACAAGCCACAAGGAGAGGCCACGCCAGCGGGCGGCATCACAGCCACACGTGGGCGAGGATGCTTCCCTCCACTGGGGCTGGCTCAGCCCAGCCACCAACCAACCGCAACCACATGAGGGACCAGTCAGCCCTCAGAACCGTGACAGGTAATTAAAAACTGATGGCTGGGGCTTCCCTGGTGGCGCAGTGGTCGAGAGTTCGCCTGCCGATGCAGGGGACACGGGTTCGTGCCCTGGTCCGGGAAGATCCTACATGCCGCGGAGCGGATGGGCCCGTGAGCCATGGCCGCTGAGCCTGCACGTCCGGAGCCTGTGCTCCGCCAACAGGAGAGGCCACAACAGTGAGAGGCCCGTGTATCGCCAAAAAAAAAAACCGATGGCTGCTTTGAGGAACTGAGTGTCGAGGTGACTCATCAGGCAGCAGCGTTAACCAGACCCCCCCCACCCCCCGCCTACACCCAGCAAAGGTGCCTGGTCCCGCTGGGCCACCCAGCACTTCATCCCTGTCTGGCAGCCTGTAGAGCACCCGCTCTGGGCCGGGAGGCAAGAGGCACTGGGTGCACAGCAGCCAATCGACAAACAGGTTCTGCCTGTCCAGTCCTGGCGAGTCAGCCGTCTCGTTGGGGATACAGATAACAAACAAGCAGATGTGCACAGTACTGAGGGGAGAAAATGGGGTAGGGGGCCTGCACAACCAGGGAGGGCCTGCGTGGCCGTCTCCAGGCCGAGGCCTCCAGGGCAGCGGGACGGCACCACACAGCGAGTCCCCCCAAGGCTGCAGACAGCACAGGGAAACAGAAGGAGCCCAGGGGGTGGAGAAGGGCGCAGGGGGAGATCCTCAGAGATCATGCCACCGGGCCAAGGGTCACGGGGAGGAGATGCGCTTTCCCCTGAGGACAACAAAAAGCCGTGTCTTTTAAGCACAGGACAGAGGTGGTGGACTCAGGTTTGTCGAAGAGCAAGCTGGGATCCGCGAGGAAAGCAGCATGAAGCGCCCCACCTTCTCTCACGGTGCTGTGGCTACTTTGGCGGCAACAGAAATCAGGCAGCGAATCCCGATCAAGCACTTACCGCTCGGTTACGAACCGCCATTTTTATCAGTTCAAGACAGTGACTGCACAAGGTTCAGCTTCTCTGTGCAAGCACGGAGCCACGATCTCATGAGACCTCCCCACCTCAGAGAGAGTGACCGACCCAAGGTCACACAGAGTAAGAGGCTCCAGAAATACAACGGGTCTCCTGGGCAGAGGCTGGCCATGCCCACCACGACTGGAATTTGCACACCTGTTGTCCTTCACTGCCAGGCCCTAAGGGCCTCCCATGGAGCCAGGCATTCGGACTTTCTTTTAGGAAAACCACCCCAATTCACTCAACAGGCACCACCCCAAACTGGACACAGGACAACAGGAGCACCCTGGACACCCGGCTGCTGTGACACTGGGCAGGGCAAAGTCAACAGCCAAACCCCGCAGCGCTCGGGGCGGGCTGGCTGGGAGTCTGCCCCATCCACCTGTAACACGCAGCTACCTGCCAGGCCAAGACAGCTGGCCCCTGGGGCAGACGCACACACAGAACGCCGTGCCCCTGCAGGGACATCGGGAGACCCGGCTTCCGCCTCCGTCCCACAAGTCCAGCCACCACCCAGGAGGCCTGTTTCCCCAAACACCCTCTAAGGTAGGAAAGGTAGGAGAACTACTCTGGAAGGGCCCTTTTGGTCCAGCCACCCAGCGTAAGGCAGGAACTAGCTGGGGAGGTCTGGCCTTGGACTGAGATGCCCACACCCTTTTTGGCGCAAACACAGGGCCTGTCGCTGCCTCTGAGAAGGTCACTGGTGGGAGAGTATGACCAGTCCTGCCCTCCACAACATCCACCCACAGTGTGCCAAGATACAAACACCCAGCGTGGCCCCATAACCAGGCCAAGCATCCCAGGACCCGGCTGCACCTCACCGCGTGGGTGCCTGCTCCTCTCTGGGCCCGGGCGGCCCCACCCATTGGGTGAGGATCACTTGCTGAGTCCAGGGACCTTCTTGGCATCCCCAAACCGAACGTCTGCGCTAAGAGTCACGTTTGCTGAGTCCCTAATAGGTGCATTATTCATTTCATCCTCACTAGGGCCCTATAAAGTGAGAGCAGGTTCGCACTGTTTTATCCGACATTCAAAAAAGCCCTCAAAGTGAAAGTTTTTCATCCCTGGTTTGACCCGCCACGAAGCTATTCAGTGTCTTGATCCCAACGATACCAGGTGAGTTTGCTCAAACATCACACCCCAAACCCTCAAATCCGAAACACTGAACTCCAACATCCATCTGGCCCCAAGGACTTGGGGTAAGGGGTCTTGGGCCCGCTTTCCGGACAGAGAGAGGAGGCTCGGAGAAGTAACTTTAAGCCGCCGGTAAAGGCAGCCCTACGCCCCCCGCGGGCCGGATCCGCGCCGTTAGGGCCCCAGGTCAGAGCTCCAGTCCCGCCCGGAGTCCGGCGGGAGCGCGACTCCTTGGGGTCAGCGCCGCTGGGGTGGGGGTGGGGGGGTCAGCGGGCTGGGGTCCGGAGGAAGCGCGACTCTGTAGGGCAAGCCCTGCTGGCGGGGGGAGGGGGGGTGGCCAGCGGGCGGGGGTCCAGCGGCCGAGGGTCTGGTGAGTCGGGGTCCGGAGAGAGCGCGTGCTCCGCTAAGTTGGCAGACGCGGGGCGGATGCCGGGGGCGGCGGGCGGGGGAGCGGGAAACCTTGGGCGCGCACCCCTTCCCCGCCCCCGCAGCCCCCTCCCCACCCCACGCCCCCGCCCCCCGCGCCACACATGCGCTCTGCCGCCCGCGATGTGGCAGCCGGGAGGGGGGGGCCGGGGGCGGCCGCCGACGGAGCCCAGCGCCCCTGGGGCCCCGACGGAAGCAGCGCCGCGGCCCGGCCCCGAGCCCTGGGCAGGGGTCCCGGCGCCCGGAGCCCCCACGCGGCCGGGCCGGGCGGCGGGGGCGCAAGCCTGGGCGGGGGCCGGCTCCCCCGGCCCGCTCACTCACCTCCGCCATGGCCGTGTGTGCGCGGGAGGCGGTGGCCGCGCCGGGATCCCCGGATGCGGGGCCGCGCGCTCATTGGCTGCAGCCCCTGGGCGGGCGGGGGCGCCGGGGCGGAGCCGGGGGCGGGGCGCGGGCGGGCGGGCGCGTAGTAGGTGCGCGGACGGGGACGCGCGGGCGGGCGCGGGTTGCGGGGTCTCGCGGACCTTGGCCTCGTCTGGGAGGTGGGGGTGCCGTGGTGGAAATGCCAATTCCTGATAAGCACGCCTTAAGCACTGGTCCCAGTTCCTCCTTCCAATCTGTAGTGCCCCCGTGTTACAGGTAAAGACACGGAGCCCAGGAGTGACGGGCCACCCGGGCACGAGCGAGCGGCGGAGCCCGGACTGAAGCCTGGGCAGCGAGGTTCTAGAACCTTCCGCACGTTTGCACCAGTGATGACGGATCTCATTGGAGGCTTGGAACCCGAGTGCCCCGGGTGGGCAGGGGAGGTGAAGGCCTGCCCGGCCGCTGGCTCTGGAACTGTGGTTGTCATGGGTTGTAACTAATGGATGAAATGTGATGGGCCTGCGCTGGGCACTGAGGGGGAGAGTGAACAAAGTGGTCCTGACAAGGATTCCCCCACGTCTCGCGTCTTAGACAGAGACGAGCTGGGGGCATGCAGGCAGAAGGTGTAGACAGAGGGGACATGGGGGCCAGTGAGGAGGCCTGAGCAGGGACTAGGGTGTGGCTGGAGCAGAAGCAGAGAGCAGGCCCCCAGGTTTCTGGCTTGCACAAACCGGGAAGAGTGCAATGGGGGAGGGGGAATTCAGGAGCCCCAGTCCTTTCCAAGCTGTTGTTGATATCAGTGTCAGCGGGGTGCTGAGGAGGTGAGACGCACCGTGTTCGATGCTTGATGTAAAAGCATTATGCCAGCGCTCCGAGAACCTACCAGCCAGGAGAGAGAACACCTGTTAGAAGGCCTGCCCTGCTCTCTGCACAAGTCACACGTTACATGAGTCGTGGGCCCCCACTCACCTTGGCATACATCACCCAGACTGAGAGTTCAGGCCCTTGTGACAGAGGGTCCTTGCTCAATCAGTCAGTCAATCAGTGTGCCCTGCCGCCCTCGACTGGGTGCTGGACAGCCAGAGTTCCAGTGAGGCAGGGAGATGCACCAACAGATGCAGTGACAGTAGGGCTCTGTGTCATCATCACACGTGGCAGAAACCGAGGGAAAGGGCTTGAGTCATCCTGGGGCAACCAGAGGAGACTCTTTGGAGGGAGCTTTGACAAGAATCATCAAATAGCCGCAAAATGCGGGGGAGCAGGGCGATTCGGATGAAGAGAGGGATGCGTTCATCCCTCTCTGTAAGTCTCTTCCCCATACGACAAAGCCGCACTCATCAAAACAGCATGGTAGTGGCACAAAAACAGACATGAATCAATGGAACGGAATACAGAGCCTAGAGATACACCCATACACCTACTGTCAATTAATCTTCGACAAAAGAGGCAAGAATATACAGTGGAAAAAAGTCTCTTCAGCAAGTGGTGTTGGGAAAGTTGGGCAGCCTCATGTAAATCAATGAAGTTAGAACACTCCCTCACACCATACACAAAAATAAACTCAACATGGCTCAAAGACTTAAATATAAGACATGAAACCATAAAACTCCTAAAAGAGAACAGAGGCAATACATTCTCTGACATAAATCATACCGATGTTTTCTTAGGTCAGTCTCCCAAGGCAACAGAAATAAAAGCAAAAATAAATGAGACCTAAGCAAACTTACAAGATTTGGAAAGCAAAGGAAACCATAAACAAGATGAAAAGGCAACCTACAGACTGGGAGAAAATATTTGCAAATGATGCAGCCGACGAGGGCTTAACATCCAAAATATACAAATAGCTCATACAAGTCAACAAAAAAAAACCAGACAACCCAATCAAAAAAGGGGCAGAAGACCTAAATAGACATTTCTCCAAAGAAGACATACAGACGGTGAACAGGCACATGAAAAGATGCTCGATCACTAATTATTAGAGAAATGCAAATCAAAGCTACAATGAGGTATCACCTCACACCGGTAAGAATGGCCATCATCAAAACGTGTACAAATTACAAATGCTGGAGAGGGTGTGGAGAAAAGGGAACCCTCTTACACTGTCAGTGGGAATGCAAATTGGTACAGCCACTATGGAAAACAGTATGGAGGTTCCTCAAAAAACTAAAAATAGGGTTGCCATATGATCCAGCAATCCCACTCCTAGGTGTGTATCTGAACAAAACTATAATTCAAAAAGATACATGCACCCAAATGTTCGTAGCAGCACTATTCACAATAGCTAAGACATGGAAACAACCTAAATGTCCATTGACAGATGAATGGATAAAGAAGATGTGGTGTATATATAATGGAATATTACTCGGCCATAAAAAGGAATGAAATAATGCCATTTGCAGCAACAAGGATGGACCTAGAGATTTTCACACTAAGTGAAGTAAGCCAGACAGAGGAAGACAAATAACCGTATGGTATCACTTATATGTGGAATCTAAAATATGATGCAATACGAAAAAATGAATACGAAATGTTCTACGAAACAGAAACAGACTCACAGACATAGAGAACAGACTTGTGGTTGCCAAGGGGGAGGAGGGTGGGGAGGGACGGTTTGGGAGTCTGGGATTAACAGATGCAAACTATTATATATAGAACGGAAAACAACAAGGTCCTACTGTATAGCACAGGAAACTATATTCAATATCCTGTGATAAACCATAATGAAGCAGAATATGAAAAGAGTGTATACGTATGTATAACTAAATCACTTTGCAGTACAGCAGAAATTAAACACAACATTGTAAATCAACTATACTTCAATAAAATAAATTTTAAAAATAAAAAAGTGAAAGTCTCTTCCCACAGACCATTATTAGAGTGGATAAATGAGGCAACATTTCAGCCAGGTGGGAAAAATGAACACCACAATGAGGGGCAGATGGGTGCCCAGAGAAAGGATCACTTATGCCCAGGAATGCATAACCTGTGTCTATACCTGAGGAGCTTCACACAAACCCGAAATAAGGAACATTCTATTAACAGGGGGAGCAAAGGACAGTATTCTTCAGAAATATTAGTGCCGTAACAGTGTGGAAATCCGCCAGACGTGACAACTAAACACAATGCCTGATGCTAGGCTGGCTCCAGTAGGGCGGAGGGAAATTTTTTTTAATATTTATTTTATTTATTTAGTTAGCCTGCACTGGGTCTTCGTTGCAGCATGCGGACTCTTAGTTGCGGCATGCATGCAGGATCTTAGTTCCCCGACCAGGGATCAAACCCGGCCCCCCTGCATTGGGAGCATGGAGTCTTACCCACTGGACCAGCAGGGAAGTCCCTGGGCAGAGGGAAATTATTAGGTCAATTGACAAAACTGAAATTCAGACGTAGGCGGAATAAATGCATTGCATCAATATTAAGTTTATGGGAATCAGTAGCTGTTCTCTGGTTATGTAAAAGAACGTTCTTCTTGGAAAATTCACACTGAAGTATTTAGGGGCTACTATAGACTAAATATCTGTGTACCCTAAAAATTCGTATGTGGAAACATAATCCCCAATGTGATCGTATTAGGAGGTGGGGCCCTTAGGAGGTGATTAGATCATGAGGGCGGAGCCCCCATGAATAGGATTAGTGCCCTGGTTGAAGAGACCCCAGAGACCTCCGTCGCCCCTTCTGCCCTGTGAGGACACAGCGAGAACCAGGAAGCAAACGTCACCAGACCCCAAATCTGCTGGCACCTCGATCTCGGACTCCAGTCTCCAGGACTGTGAGAAATAGATTTCTGTTATTTATAAGACCCCAGTCCGTGGCCTTTTTGTTAGAGCCGCCCCAGTGGACGATGCCGGGGTAAAGTGCCACTCTGTATGCAGCTCACTCTCAAGTACTTCAGAAAAGTATATTTTCTGTCTATAAAACACGGACGGAGAGAGACAGCAAACGAGCAAGCACGGGGGGCAAACTGTTAATAGCTGAATCTGGGGAAAGGTATGCAGTTTGGGTTTTTTTTTTTGTTTGTTTTTTTTTTTTTTTTTTTTTTTTTTTGCGGTACGTGGGCCTCTCACTGCTGTGGCCTCTCCCGTTGCGGGGCACAGGCTCCGGACGCGCAGGCTCAGCGGCCATGGCTCACGGGCCCAGCCGCTCCGCGGTATGTGGGATCTTCCCGGACCGGGGCACGAACCCGTGTCCCCTGCATCAGCAGGCGGACTCTTAACCACTGTGCCACCAGGGAAGCCCTGGGTTTTTTTTTTTTACTGTACTCATTCTTGCAATTATTCTGTACACCTGAATGATTTGCAAATAAAGAGTACAAGAAATGAAACTAAGAAAGTAAAAAGCAGTGTGTTCAGCGGAGAGGTCAGAGAGGAAGAGGGGAGGCTGCAGGGGGCGTTCCTGGCAGCAGGAACCAAGGAGCCAAGGGGAAGGCGCGGAGGACACGCCACCCAGGAGGGCGGCCGGGCAGAGTGTCCCTGCGTCCCTTGCTCCTGGCACTTCTCTGCCATTTCGACGGCGCGTGGGGTGAGGTCTGGGCCACCCCAGCAGCTAAGCATCTTAGCCTAGCGGAGGGAGAGCTGGGGGAGGTGAGGGGTGGTGGGGGCGTGCAGCTCGGGGCAGCGGTGGGGCTGTGGTTCACCCACTAATCTTTCTATTCCAAGTTGTCCCCCTAGAAAAAGAAATCCTGGAGGGACCGTGTCCAGGCACATCACCCTGAGCTGAGCAGTTCAGGGGTGGCTAGTGGGTACTGTGGGCACCATGCGCCCCCCAAACACACACACAAGCAGTTTCCCAGCTGCTGGGAACATCGGTGGCTGAAGAGAGATGTCACCTATCCGTGGCGGAGGCTGCCGCGTCCAGGCCCAGCACCTGTGGTCAACAGGGGACAGGGGTGAAGCTCCAGAGCTCCCCATGAGATGTACGCAGACTTTGCATCCTTCACCGCCTGGCCGGTGGTGACCACAAGGGCCCTCCCCACTCATTTTCCTATCTCAGCCTCTGTCTCGCAGTCTGTTTCCTGGGGACCCAGCCTCTGACACAAAGCATGAGTCGTATTTTGAAAGATTTAAGAAACAAACAAAAGAAGTAACACCAGTTGAAAGTGTCACATAAATAGGAAGAACTAAGCCCCGATACTGGTCCTATCAGGAGATGTAAACGGGCCAAACTCAGCGTGATCCCGGAGTGGGTCACAGGGCAAATCCCGACCCTGAGCTGTGAACCAGCATCAAATCCGAGAGTGAGAAGGTCACACGCAGTCTCCTCCGCCCGCACACCTGCCCCGTTTACCTGCGCCCTAGAAACTCCAGCCTGTAGGGACACAGAGCAAGTGGGCGGCTGCCAGGGCCCAGGTGGGAGAACAGCCTGAATACAGAGCAGCCCCAGGGTTTTGGGCGGAGATGAAACTTGTGTATGTTGATTGCAGCGGTGGCTAGTTTACCTGCGTCAGTGCTGGTAAAACCCGGAAAAGGATCGATTTTCCCGTCTGTTCCGTCTCAACAAAGCGGACCATGGATCGCATGGGTGACAGGCAGTATACACGCTTCTTTATCGACCCATTAAATCGTGAGATAATGATTTCAGTGTAGGTAAAGTTACATTTTGTTTCTTCAGGAGATGCGGTACGAAGTTTGTTTTTTCTCAGCTTGAAGAGGAAAGCTAAAATGCGAGGAGGTCTTTGACAAGAGAACGAGCACGTCGTTTTGGACATTCGGCTGGTTTAAAGTTTTGTGTTGTTTTGTCTTGTCTTGCCAGGTCCCTAAGGTTGACCATCCCCCACTGGTGGACATGCAGTGTTGGCCAGCACTGCAGTCACCCAGCGTCTAAAGACGGAACCTCTAAGATTTCTAATCTGCACTGGTTTCCTCCTTCCGCTGAGGCAAATCACCACAAATCCAGTAGCTAATACAACACACCCTCATTATCTGGGGGGCAGAAATCACGGTGTCAGCAGGGCCTCGCTCTCTCCCGAGGCCCCAAGAGGAGACCGTGGGTCCTTTCAGGGTTGCACTCCTCCCTCTTCAGGCTGGAGCACGGCGGGTGGCTTTGGTGTCACACAATTTCCTTGGCCTCCCTCTTAGAAGGATGTGTAGTGATATTGGACCCACGTCCTCAAAGAGTCTGGGAATAACTGCGTCTCAGATCGTGGCTCGGGACCTGATGCTTGCTGGGCTCTGAGAGATGTGAGGGGCTGTCAGTACATCATCACACCCTCAGGACCCAGCAATCAGTCCCCAAGTGGTCCAGCCAGAGCCAGAGATAAACAAGACTTTCTCTAGGGTTGCAGAGACAGAAAAGATCTCTCTCCCACTGTGCTCAGCAGAATAAGAGCCCCCAAAGACACCCACGTCCTTCCTGGGCCCTGCGGATGTGTCGCTTCACAGGGTAGAGGGGACTTTGCAGCTGGGATTAAGTTAAGGCTCCTGAGACGGGGATGACCCTGGATTCCCCGAGACGTCCAGCGTCATCCCAGGGTCCTTATAAGAGGGAGGCGGGAGGGTCAGAGGCAGAGAGAGACGGGAGACGCTGTGCTGCTGGCTGTGAGGATGCAGGGGGGGCCGTGAGCCAGGGATGCGGCGCCTCTAGAAGCTGGAAAAGGTGGGAACCGATGCTCCGTTGGAGCCTCCGGAAGGACCGGCCCTGCCCACGCCTGCATTTAGCCCCGTGAGACCCGAGCCGGACTCCTGACCTCCAGGACTGTCAGAGAACCCATCTGTGTGGTTTTCAGCCCCCGGTTCATGGTGAGTTGTCCCAGCTGCCGTGGGAAACTCTGGTGGGTCTTTCACAAACTCTGTGACCCTCAGCCTCCACCTCAGCACAGGGGTGACACTGACAGTCCCCCCGTCGGGTCACTGCAAAGATCATCATCACGCAGCAGGCATCAGCTGGTTTCTTACGGAGGTCACTGAGTTTGAGGGGCTGTGGACGCCCAGGATGCGGCTGGATAAGCAAGTTGGGACAGAAGTGGTTCAGAGGGAAAATTCTGACGTGGGAGAGCGTGGAGTCTGCCACTCGAGGGGCTGGCGACGCCAGGGGAACGTGACTGGGGAAAAAGGGCTGCAGGATTGCAGGTTAGATGCAAACATAAACATTATTATTACTGTCTCCTCCGGGCCCCCGCTGCCCTCCCGGCTCCAGGCCAAAGTGATCAGAGCCACACACAGGGTCAAGCTGCACTTGGGTGTTTACTGGGAACGGGCTGAGGGGCCAGACCTGGGCTGCTCATGCTTTTTTGGTGATGCTCTTGGGGGTGGCAAGCTCTTGCAGGCGAGGGGACGCACGAGCCACCAGGGAGGCTGGAGAGATGAGGTAGGGGTCGTAGTCCTCGCTCAGGTCCCTCCGCACTTTGGGTTTGGCCAGGGAGACGATGCGGGGACTGGCCACCGCCTTCTTGGTGGCCTCCAGCACCTCCCAGCGTGCGTCTCGGTCAGAAACACACTTGTCCGACTGGGGCTTGGGCACTGGAGAGGGCGGGAGAAGGGGGTGGTGTCAGAAGCCGGAGCCTGGGGCATGCAGCCACCACCACCCCCGCCTCGCCCCGCAGAGATCAGCCTTCTGGGTCAGAGCTCCCAAGTTTAATGGCCTGTCTGTCAACAGATGATGGATAAACAAACATGTCCCTCCACACATGGGAGCATCACTCAGCCATGAAAAGGGTTGAAGCCCTGACACTCGCTACCACATGGATGGACCTTGAGGATACGATGCAGTGGGAGAAACCAGACACAGAAGGACACACGGTGTGTGATTCCATTGATGGGAAACGTCCAGAACAGGCCAGTCCACAGACAGAGAGTGGGTTCCTGGTTGTCAGGGGCTTGGGGAGGGGATGGGGGTGACTGCTCATGGGGACGGGGCTTCACTTTTGGGGAGATGGAGTGTTCTAAAATCGACTGTGTGGGACATAAGAGAACAGACTTGTCGTTGCCAAGGGGGAGGTGGAGAGGGGGAGGGATGGATTGGAAGTTTGGGATTAGCAGATGCAAACTATTATATATAGGATGGATAAACAACAAGGTCTTACTATAGAGCACAGGGAACTATATTCAATATCCTGTGATAAACCATAATGGAAAAGAATATGAAAACGAATATATATATGTGTATAACTGAGTCATTTGGTGTACAGCAGAAATTAACAACACTGTAAATCAGCTATACTTGAATAAAAAATAAATTTAAAAAAATATATACGATTTTTTAAATGACATAAATAATATAAAATAAAATTGATTGTGGTGGTGGGTGCACAGCTCTGTGAACATACTGGAAAATATTGAATTGTGCACTGTGAAAGGGCGAACTGTAAAGACAAAATATTTCAAATGGCCATGGGTCCCAGATGGGGGACTCAGAGGGAGCAGAAAAAGGTACCCTGGGGGCTGGGGGTGAGGAAGGGGCTCAGGCAGCCCCAGCTGGGCCCTCTCCACAGGGCCCCACCAGCCACATGGGATCAGTACCCGATATGGGCTGGACTTTTATCGTTGTTTAATTTTAATAAAATCTGTTCATTGACTTAAATCAATGGACGGATTGGCTTTCATTCCACTTTAGTCGTGGACAGACAGCTCTCAGAGCAGACCTGTGGCTCGGCCAGCCCCCTCCGTTCACCTGCCGGGACCCCCGGCCCTTCTCCTGCTCAGCCCCCTTCGCCACCTCTCCGCCACCCCTTCCTCCACGGTGGGAGCCACGGGGCATGGCCTGCATGGGGACCAGGAGAGAGGTGACCGCTGGTGGCCACCGGTGACCACTGCCTTAACTTTGGGCCCCTCGGTTTTGAGGGCTGCCTTTCCAAACTCCTCTTTGCTCCAACACCCTGCAATCGCAAAAGGGCCCTCCCCCTAGTCAGCAGACAACCCACAGCTCGGGGGAGAGGCCCTCGGTGCAAAGAACGGGGGCCCTTCCACCAGCCTCAGGCTGGACTACAACTCCTGGGCAGGTGACATGTGCGGGGGCCCCCAAAAGGGAGGGGCTGGGGGACCTCGGGAGGACCTGCCCAGAGCCCACCTTTCTGGGAGTCCTCAGGGAGACTCAGGGGCTTTCCCTTTGTTGTAACATCTGGGCTCCGAAAATCTTCTGGTCACAGCCTGAGAGTGTGACTGGTCCACGGCCACACAGTACCCACAAATGCAAAATGGCATGGACCAGTGCCCACCCCACGTGGCCCCTGCACTGCATGTATCCTCACTTCACTTCTTAAATGCTGGTCACAACCATCAGTGGGTGGAAGTCTGCGGTTTGAAAAACACAGCCCTACACCAGTTTTATCCATACACACACGGATGTGCATTGATATGTGCTCCTGAAGCCTGGATGAATATACACGCGGGTGTAGGTACAAATGTACATGGGCTTATTATATTCCAGACGTGTGTGTTCATGCATATGTGTGTGAGACAAGATGGTTTGAGAGAGAAGTGCGTGTGTATTTGTGTTTCTGTTCATTTAACCAGTCATAACAAATTCAACAAATACTTTAACAAATATTAAGGGAACAGACGAATGAATGAATAAACAAACAAACAAAAGATCCCACAAGCAAGCTCGAAAGAAAAAAGACTGGGAAGAAGTTATTTTGCAACGTGCTCGACATAGGGTGAGTGATCATCTTATATAAAGAGCTGCTGCAAATCAATAACCACCTCCCCCGCAAAAAAAAAAAGGAAACAGGAAACGGAGAAAATAGGACACAGCAGATTATACCAAAACAGCCAATCAAGCTCTCTGGTGACCACGTGCCAGGAGCCGGGGATACACAGCGAATTTTCCTAAGCCTCTGACTACCTTTGGGTGGCAAGATTCCTTTCTTCATGCTCTTCTGCATTTTTCAAACTCTCTACAATTAGTGCATTTTACTTTTGTTGTGGGGGAACCAGGTATGTCCTTTGTTTTAAAGGACAGGAAGAGGCCCAGAATGCAGCCCGCATTTCCACAGAGCTGGAACTCCTGGCTCGGGGTCTCTTCCCTCCACCGTCACTGAACTGCCCTGGAGCCCGAGGGGAGGGCGGCCTCACTGAGGTTGCCGGCTCTGGAGGGCCCCCAGCAGCTGAAGCCGCGACAGTCCTGGGGACTGCGGGCCGGACCAGAGGGCAGACAGCAGAAGCAAGAAGAACTACAATCCTGCAGCCTGTGGAACAAAAACCACATTCACAGAAAGACAGACAAGATGAAAAGGCAGAGGGCTATGTACCAGATGAAGGAACAAGATAAAACCCCAGAAAAACAACTAAATGGAGTAGAGATAGACAACCTTCCAGAAAAAGAATTCAGAATAATGATAGTGAAGATGATCCAGGACCTCAGAAAAAGAATGGAGGCAAAGATTGAGAAGACGCAAGAAATGTTTAACAAAGACCTGGAAGAACTAAAGAACAAACAAACAGAGATGAACAATACAATAACTGAAATGAAAACTACACTAGAAGGAATCAATAGCAGAATAACTGAGGCAGAAGAACGGATAAGTGACCTGGAAGACAGAATGGTGGAATTCACTGCTGTGGAACAGAATAAAGAAAAATGAATGAAGAGAAATGAAGACAGCCTAAGAGAACGCTGGGACAACATTAAACGCAACAACATTCGCATTATAGGGGTCCCAGAAGGAGAAGAGAGAGAGAAAGGACCCGAGAAAATATTTGAAGAGATTATAGTCGAAAACTTCCCTAACATGCGAAAGGAAATAGCCACCCAAGTCCAGGAAGCACAGCGAGTCCCATACAGGAAAAATCCAAGGAGAAACATGCCGAGACACACAGGAATCAAGCTGGCAAAAATTAAAGACAAAGAAAAATTATTGAAAGCAGCAAGGGAAAAATGACAACATACAAGGGAATCCCCATAAGGTTAACAGCTCATTTCTCAGCAGAAACTCTACAAGACAGAGGGAGTGGCATGATATACTTAAAGTGATGAAAGGGAAGAACCTACAACCAAGATTACTCTACCTGGCAAGGATCTCATTCAGATTCGATGGAGAAATCAAAAGCTTTACAGACAAGCAAAAGCTAAGAGAATTCAGCACCACCAAACCAGCTCTACAAGAAATGCTAAAGGAAATTCTCTAAGTGGGAAACACAAGAGAAGCAAAGGACCTCCAAAAACAAACCCAAAACAATTAAGAAAATGGTCATAGGAACATACATATCGATAATTACCTTAAACGTGAATGGATTAAATGCTCCAACCAAAAGATACAGGCTTGCTGAATAGATACAAAAACATAACCCATACATATGCTGTCTACAAGAGACCCACTTCAGACCTAGGGACACATACAGACTGAAAGCAAGGGGATGGAAAAAGATACTCCATGCAAATGGAAATCAAAAGAAAGCTGGAGTAGTAATACTCATATCAGATAAAATAGACTTTAAAATAAAGAATGTTACAAGAGACAAGGAAGGACACTACATAATGATCAAGGGATCAATCCAAGAAGATATAACAATTATAACTATATATGCACCCAACATAGGAGCATCTCAATACATAAGGCAACTGCTAACAGCTCTAAAAGAGGAAATCGACAGTAACACACTAATAGTGGGGGACTTTAACACCTCACTTACACCAATGGACAGATCATCCAAAATGAAAATAAATAAGGAAACAGAAGCTTTAAATGACACAATAGACCAGATAGATTTAATTGATATTTATAGGACATTCCATCCAAAAACAGCAGATTACACTTTCTTCTCAAGTGCGCATGGAACATTCTCCAGGATAGATCACATCTTGGGTCACAAATCAAGCCTCAGTAAATTTAAGAAAATTGAAATCATATCAAGCATCTTTTCTGACCACAACGCTATGACATTAGAAATCAATTACAGGGGAAAAAAACGTTAAAAACACAAACACATGGAAGCTAAACAATACGTTACTAAATAACCAAGAGATCACTGAAGAAATCAAAGAGGAAATCAAAACATACCTAGAGACAAATGACAATGAGAACACGACGGCCCAAAACCTATGGGATGCAGCAAAAGCAGTTCTAAGAGGGAAGTTTATAGTTATAGAAGCCTACCTCAAGAAACAAGAAAAATCTCAAATAAACAATCTAACCTTACACCTAAAGGAACTGGAGAAAGAAGAACAAACAAAACCCAAAGTTAGGAAAGAAGTCATAAAGATCAGAGCAGAAATAAATGAAATAGAAACAAAGAAAACAATAGCAAAGATCAATAAAACTAAAAGCTGGTTCTTTGAGAAGATAAACAATATTGATAAACCACTAGCCAGACTCAACAAGAAAAAGAGGGAGAGGACTCAAATCAATAGAATTAGAAATGAAAAAGAAGTTACAACGGACACTGCAGAAATACAAAGCATCCTAAGAGACTACTACAAGCAACGCTATGCCTATAAAATGGACAACCTGGAAGAAATGGACAAATTCTTAGAAAGGTATAACCTTCCAAGACTGAACCAGGAAAAAATAGAAAATATGAACTGACCAATCACAAGGAATGAAATTGAAACTGTGATTAAAAATCTGCCAACAAACAAAAGCCCAGGACCAGATGGCTTCACAGGTGAATTCCATCAAACATTTAGGGAAGAGCTAACACCCATCCTTCTCAAACTCTTCCAAAAAATTGCAGAGGAAGGAACACTCCCAAACTCATTCTATGAGGCCACCATCACCCTGATATCAAAACCAAAGATACTACAAAAAAAGAAAATTACAGACCAATATCACTGATGAATATAGATGCAAAAATCCTCAACAAAATACGAGCAAACAGAATCCGACAACACTTTAAAAGGACCATACACCATGATCAAGTGGCATTTATCCCAGGGGTGCAAGGATTCTTCAATATATGCAAATCAATCACTGTGACACACCACATTAACAAATTGAAGAAGAAAAACCATATGATCATCTCAATAGATAGAGAAAAAGCTGTTGACAAAATTCAACACCCATTTATGATAAAAACTCTCCAGAAAGTGGGCATAGAGGGAACCTACCTCAACATAATAAAGGCCATATATGACAAACCCACAGCCAACATCGTTCTCAATGGTGAAAAACTGAAAGCATTTCCTCTAAGATCAGGAACAAGACAAAGATGTCCACTCTCACCACTATTATTCAACATAGTTTTGGAAGTCCTAGCCAAGGCAGTCAGAGAAGAAAAAGAAATAAAAGGAATACAAATTGGAAAAGAAGTAAAACTGTCCCTGTTTGCAGATGACATGACACTATACATAGAGAATCCTAAGGATGCTACCAGAAAACTGCTAGAGCTAATCAATGAATTTGGTAAAGTTACAGGATACAAAATTAATGCACAGAAATCTCTTGCATTCCTATACACTAATGATGAAAACTCTGAAAGAGAAATTAAGGAAACACTCCCATTTACCACTGCAACAAAAAGAATAAAATACCTAGGAATAAACCTACCTAGGGAGACAAAAGACCTGTATGCAGAAAACTATAAGACACTGATGAAAGAAATTAAAGATGATACCAACAGGGCACTTCCCTGGTGGCACAGTGGTTGAGAATCTGCCTGCCAATGCAGGGGACACGGGTTCGAGCCCTGGTCTGGGAAGATCCTACATGCCACGGAGCGGCTGGGCCTGTGAGCCATGGCCGCTGAGCCTGTGTGTCTGGAGCCTGTGCTCCGCAACGGGAGAGGCCACAACAGTGAGAGGCCCGCGTACCACACACACACAAAAAAAAGACGCACGCGGGCTTCCCTGGTGTCGCAGTGGTTGAGAGTCCGCCTGCCGATGCAGGGGACGCGGGTTCATACTCCGGTTCGGGAAGATCCCACATGCCGCGGAGCGGCTGGGCCCGTGAGCCATGGCCGCTAAGCCTGCGTGTCCGGAGCCTGTGCTCCACAACGGGAGAGGCCACAACGGTGAGAGGCCCGCGTACCGCAAAAAAAAAAAAAAAAAAAAAGACGCACGCAACCCAATGTTCACTGCAGCACTATTTCCAATAGCCAGGTCATGGAAGCAACCTAAATGCCCATCGACAGACTAATGGATAAAGAAGTTGTGGTACATATATACAATGGAATATTACTCAGCCATAAAAAGGAATGAAATTGGGTCATTTGTTGAGACATGGATGGATCTAGAGACTGTCATACAGAGTGAAGTAGGTCAGAAAGAGAAAAACAAATATCGTATATTAATGCAGGTATGTGGAACCTAGAAAAATGGTACAGATGAACCGTTTTGCAGGGCAGGAGTTGAGACACAGATGTAGAGAACAAACGTACGGACACCAAAGGGGAAAGCCGCGGGGGGGGTGTGTGTGCTGAATTGGACGATCGGGATTGACATGTATACACTGATGTGTATAAAATGGATGACTAATAAGAACCTGCTGTATAAAAAAATAAATAAAATAAAGGACAGGAAGAGAGTCAGGCCAACACCATGTAAAGAGCCCTTGTGCCCCAGCTTGGTTCTTTTGGCCCTGGCCCTGCACCCCAAGTTTCCCTTCTGCACCCACTTGCTGTGCTGGGAGGCCCACAAACCACCCCCCCCACCCAGAGGGAGCGATTCCCTCTGCCAGCCCCCAGGGAGGCCATGCAGGCCACAGATGAACTGCCCACAGGGATCTGGACAGCTGGTCTGCAGTGCAGGTGGAGCTAGGGAAGTACAAATCTGGCAGAAGCAGGTCCAAGTTGACTGGCTGCCCCCGCCCGCGTCCAGTGGGGAAGGCTGCTTCATAAGATGCCGAATCCCCGGGGACCTGCTTACTGGCCAGGTGAAGGAGACGGTTATAGTCTGACACGTGTGGCTTGGGTTTTGGCATGGGGTCCCACTCTTCCCGCAGGGCGGCTGGAGCCCTGGGCTTTGCCAGCTGGATGATCCTCAGACTGGGGGTGGCCATCCGGGCTGCCCTGGACACTTGGGACACCTAGAAACAGAATTAGAGGGGAAGAAGTAAAGCAGCCCATGATTCCTCATGGCCCCTGGTTCAGAAAGACCCTGAAGGCAACACTGAAAGACAAAAGGCTGACTGGGAAGAAGTTAGTTTGCAGTGTGTTCAGCAAAGGATTAGTAGTAGCCATCATAAATAAAGAGCTTCTCTAAATCAATAACATGAAAAATCAATAGGAAACTGAGTTAATCGTGCAGGAAAGTAAACCCAAAGGATCAATAATCCTCTCTGTGTGCCAGGGAAATGTAAATTAAAACAGCCAACTATCACTCCATGCCAACAAATTTGGCAAAAGTGAAAAAGTCTGGCGTTATCAAGCCCTGGCAGGAAGGTGGGAGGAGAGAGATCCCGATACGTGGTTGGTAGGAGGGTGAATTGTACAAGCACTTGGTGTGTGTGTAACATTTAATGTTTTACAAAAGCTCTCTGTTGGGTGCACTTTGGGTAGGAGACTGCCCAGAGGCAGAGGATTGGCTGTAATGTTCTCTAGGGAGACTGAAAGATGAGTCCCTTTCCTCCTGAAAGTGAACTGCTGAGAAATCACAGACACTACTCTTGTCAAAGACGTCCTGGCGCTTACAATTTCACGCCCCTCTCAACCACCCCCTCTGTCCCCTCTCCTTTCTTCCCCTCCTTCTCTGCCCACCCGGACGGCCCCCACAGCTCAGGTCACCAGATGAGGCAGTTGAGTCAGCCTGCGGTCCTGCCCTCAAGGGGCCCCCCGTCTGCAGGGGTGAAAGGCAGGGAAACAGTCACTTATCCATGCATTCGAAGAATATCGACGACTGCTTCGTGCCCTGCTCGGGGCAAGGCCAGCTCTGCAGTAAGGCCACAGCAGACACGGACACATGTCCTCAGGGAGCTCACGTTTAAGGGAAGGATGACAGCCCATCCAGAGCACATGTGAAAGGGGCTGGGAAGGAGCAAGAAGGGGTGTCGGATGGGGGCCCCACCAGCCTGGGCAGGAACATGCCCAGCTGCACATGCCAAAGCCCAGGGGCTTGTTGAGGGACCTGCATTTAGTCCAACAGGGGGCACATGGGGTAGTAGGGATGGAGAAGGCCCCATCCTGCTGGTTTTCACGGGGCACTGGGGAGCCACAGAGGGTGTTGGAGCACAGAAGGACTCGAAGGCTAAACTGGCAAAGGCAAGGCACGGGAAAACAGCAGGTACGTCTCCAGGTAAGAGGTGGGGCCAGACCCTCCCCCGGATGCCGATCCAACCAAACTGACTGCTGAAGCTTTTTTTTTTTTTTTTTTGCGGTACGCGGGCTTCTCACTGTTGTGGCCTCTCCCGTTGTGGAGCACAGGCTCCGGACGCACAGGCTCAGCGGCCATGGCTCACGGGCCCAGCCGCTCCGCGGCATGTGGGATCTTCCCAGACCGGGGCACGAACCCGTGTCCCCTGCAACGGCAGGCGGACTCCCAACCACTGCGCCACCAGGGAAGCCCTGAAGCCTTTTTTTGAGACAACTGGGGAAACAGAACATGGACTGGGTATTTGGACACTAAGGTATTATTGTTACATTCTTTCAGTGGGATCTTTATTGTTAGGGGTTTTAAACTACCCTCGCCTGTTAGAAATCCACATGAAGAGTTTCTGGGAGAAGCAGTGTGTTGTCTGCATTTAGTTGTAAAAGTGTCCAAGTTGGGGTTCTGTCAAACAACCACATGAAAAGACACGGATCCAACGCACATTAAACCACAAGGCCGTCCCACCGCACACCTGATGGGGCGGCCGGCCGTAAAGGAATAAACGGACAAACCAGCAAATGGACACACGGTGCCAGACGGGGCGGCCACTGTGGGAGCAGGTGGTCAGTCTCTGATAAAGTCGGACAGGCCTCCTGGCCAGGACCCCGCTTCTGGGTGTTGACCCTGGAGATACGGCAACG
This sequence comes from Aethalodelphis obliquidens, assembly GCF_003676395.1. Taxonomy (NCBI): domain Eukaryota; kingdom Metazoa; phylum Chordata; class Mammalia; order Artiodactyla; family Delphinidae; genus Aethalodelphis; species Aethalodelphis obliquidens. Next base: position 14,449,345 of record NW_020837997.1, on the reverse strand, counting down.
TATCCCACAGAGACCCAGATTCTCACAGCAGCCGTGTGTGCGGGAACCAAAACCCAGAAGCAAGCACGTGTCCTTCGGTGGGTGCGAGACGCCCCCACGGCGGCCCCTCCCAGGGGAGCGGGACTCCGTGCTGCTGGCCCAGGGCGGGGCGGCGCGCAGGTGCCGGAGGGAGGCTGCGGGCCGCCAGGGCGGAGTCGGGCCTGAGCCGGGGCGGGGGGGGGGGGGGGAGCCTCAACTGGAGGAGAACTCCGCTGTCACCTCTGAACCGCCGTTGTCCTGCCACCCTGCTCCGGCTCCCCTCCGAGCTGACAGGCAGCGGAGGGCGGTCCCTGCACTGCCTTCAAGGCCCGGGGCAGGAAAGTAACGCCTTTTCTTGAACAAAGCCCAGTGGCTCCCGATGGTTCAGGGAAGCAGTCACACGTCTGTTGCCTCTTGTCCTTCCGGAGCCGCTGAGCCCCCGGCGGGGAGCTGGGGAGCTCCAGGGGGAGAAGGGCACCCACCTCAGACATGTGTATACTCCAGATGTTACTCCGGACCTTCGGGGTGGCAAGTTCCCGCAGGCGGTCGGACGCTTGGTACTCCAAGGTGGACCGGGGAATGGGCCAGATGGGGGTGGTCCTAAGGGAGAGTCAGGCCTGAGACCCTAACCCACCGCCCGGGGCCATGTCTGTGTGCTTGTGTATATACGATTCCTCTCTGACTCTGGGGCTCAGGGAGAGCCTGGTGCAGTGCAGGGTTTTCAAAATACCTCCAAGAGGGGTTCCTAAAAGAATCCCTAACAGAGCCCCCTATTCTCAAGGATGGAGCGACCCTCTCCCTGGTAGTCCCCTCCCAGCCGTCTCCCCTACTCCCACCATCAGGCTGGGGTCAGGAGGTGGATCGAAGGGATGAAAGTCAGCCCTGCCACCACCCCACCTCCTAAAATCGGGTCTCGGCTCCACCTCCGCCCCAGAAACAGCCGTATTTCACTGAGCCGAGGCAGACTCTTATTTTCACATCTCTGAGGCTGGAATGCAGTGGATAAATGCTGTCAGCCCGACCAGAAGGCCCGGGGCCATCCATGACTGGCTGTGCTCCATGAGGCGGTTTACACAGAGGTCACCCCAGATTACAGGTCACACAGAGGTCATTCCAGATTACAGATCA
>NW_020837997.1:14411338-14448189 GCF_003676395.1 Aethalodelphis obliquidens | reverse complement strand
CCAGATTACAGATCGCAGAGGCCACCCCAGATTACAGGTCACACAGAAATGCCTCCAGATTACGCTCCAACCAGCATTAAGGTGAGAAGTTGTGGTCACAATGACGGCCACAGAAACGGTGGCTGGAGCCTGTCAACATGGGTGAGTGGGGCTCTCGGGCATGTTTTCCTTTCCACACATGCGTGAGATAGGAAACCAGTCTGTGTCTAATAACACCAGATCCCACATCAGCAAGGGCGGAAGGCGCAAGAACTGAGACAGAATCGTGCCAGGAGGCAGGCGCCTAAAACCATCAGTCTCACAACCGCCAGCTGCCCAGAGCGACACCAGCACCTGCCCTGCAGCCCTGAGAGCCTCCTGCGTCCTGTCTGGGTAGCTGAGCTTCAAAGGCTCACTGCCTGGCCGGCGTGAATGGGTCTCCTGGTCCCAGGACCTGGACCCTCCCCTGCAAGCCCCGAGGAAAAGGGGTCCCTGCCCGGCCGCCCCCTACCTGTTGTTGTTGTAATACTCTGAGTAGAACCTCTTAGGTCGGGCCAGCTCCGCCAACCGGCGGGACACCTCTGCACAAAAGGGGAAACAGCTCCCTGGAAACCTGCCCCTCCCCGAGGGCTTCCCTCCTCCTGAATCCAGCTTCACACAAGGGACAGCTCACAGCAGACACCCTCACCAGGGGACCGTGGGGCACACAGGGGTGGGGGGGAAAGGGGGCTCAGGCTCCTCTGCAGGACGGGCCTGGGCTCCAGGGGCCTCCGTGCTCACTGCAGGGGATTCTAAACCCAAGAGACAACTCGCCCTGAGCGGCTCTCCAGAAATGAGTTTTCTAGTACTGACCCCACTTTGAGATGCAAACTGTGATTTCCCCTGGAGAGCTTGCCCCCCACCCCTCCCCCACCAGGACCAGCCTCCAGCTTGGGGACAGACTCCAGAGAGGAGACCCCTGGAAGACTGGGGGTGGAGGCGGTCCTGGGAGATGGGGGAGGGGCAGTCCCACAGGGACCCCTGGGAGGGTTGGGCTGGGAGGCCCCTCGGTCTCCCCAAACAGAGCCAGGTGCAGGTCACGGTGAGATGGGGGTGACCCGGCCGCAGGCGCCTGGCCAGCCCCCGTCCCCCTGATCCCCCCCCCAACCCCGCGGAGAAGGAGTTAGGGTTAGAGTTAGGGTTAGGCAGGTCAACCTACTGGGCACCGTGATGGTGAGGGTGGTATCCTCAAGAAACCTCTCTGTCCAGTACACAGATGGCCTGGAACACACCCAGTGGGGCTCAGCGTGAGGGAAGCCAGGGTCCCAGCAGTCTGCGCCCCATTCAGCAGCAGAACTCAGGGCACCCCATAACACAGACAGCGGGGAGAGGGGCAGCTGGAGGGCGAGGGAGGGAGAGCTTCCAGGGGGAAGAAAGGAGAGAGTAAGTAGATGGGCAGCAGAGGCAGGTCAGAGAGGGACACACGGACGCGGGAGAAAAGTCTTAGAAGCACAGAGAGTGTAGGTTATTCTGAGCAACGCTGGTGCTCAGAGAAGGAGGGAGCTGGAAAAAAACAGGCGCAACTGAGAAGCGGCCAGGTGTCTAGGAGCAGACCCATCTCAAGCCGGGGGCTGGGTCCAGAGCTCCAGGTAGAGCTGGGAATCCTGGGGCGGGGCCCCCAGTGCAGAGTCCTTCCCCCAGCCCTATCCCAGGAGAGGAAGGGTGGTTCCGGTGAAGGCCCCCCTTCCCAACGATGTGGGCAGCGGGGGGGCGGGACTCACCAGTAGACACAGAACTGCAGGTTCCTCATGTGGGGGGAGATCTAGGCGTAGCCCCTGCAGCAGCACCCCATCCTGCGAGAGACAGGGCCCCGCCCGCCTCTGCGCAGGGACCCGCTGGTTCGGCCGGTACCCAGAGGCTGCCGAGGGCACCGTGCCCCTCTCAGACCCCCCCATCCAGGCTGCCCAACACCTCACCTGTCTTTCAAGACTTGCCAGTTGGTCTTGGGTTTCACCAACTCCAACAGCCGCCTCTTCTTCCTCCTCTCCCAGCCCACGGAGGTGCCAGGGGTCCTCTGGGAGGTGGACAGCCGGCTGAGGGAAGGTGGACGCTGAGGCCAGAGCACTTGCTCCCCCGGCGGGGTAGAACCATCCTTGTGCTCTCGCCCCGCCCTCTGGAGGAGAGCCCTGGCACCATGAAGACCTGATCTGAAATCCTAGCTTTGCCACCAGCCAGTGCCCTCAGTTCCCTCCTTTGTGAAATGGAACAGAGACCTGCTCCCGCCTGCAGGGCCACAGAGGGGATGCTGAGCCATGGACAGTGCCCCCAGGAAGCCCCCAGAGCACCAAGACATCCAGTCTCCTGTCCCGGCTTGGACCCCTCCCCGAGCCCCGCCTATGCGCAGCGCCGCCCTCTACGCGGCACACGTCCCCTGCCCCACCGGCCACATCACACGGCACCCTGTGCGCTCATGACACGAGCTCCGTCACTGTGCCGGGAGGGCAAAGGCCCCTCTGCAGTGCCTGAGGGGACGCGTGCTTACCCAGGACCAGGAGGCGAGGGGTTCCAGCCGAGGAACCCATGCACACACTAGGGCACAGGGTCCCTCCCTAGAGGGAGCACCCGCGGTTTTCCGGGTGTCCTCCTGGCCACCGAAAGCGTTTCTGGCAATGTATGGTACTTGCATTGGTTTCAGCTTTGGGGGTTGGGAGACTCTCCCCCATTTCTTTTTCTTTCTGTCGGATGGAGGGCTCACGACCTCTCAACTCTGCCACCTCCAAAGCTGGCGTTTGCATAGGGTTTTCCACGACGACCCCCCTGCCACCTGGACAGGGGCCGTTTGCCGCCTTCCTCCTCAGAGCAGCGAGCTGCTGACAACTTCACCCCTAGAGTGAGCACCCAGGCCAGTGCAGCCACGCCCAGGGCCACCCCCGCCCACCCCAGCCTGGGCGCCCGCTTCTCCTGCCCACCTCATCTCAGGCATGCCCTCCTCCGCATCTTTCTCCAGAACCCTCTCCAGCTCCGCGAAGGCCTCCTCCGGGTTCTGGGCGTCCACGAATTCTTCCCCAGTCACCTCCTCAGGGGGAGTTTGGGGTCCCTGGACCCTGGGCCCTCGGTTCTCATACGTGGGGCCCTGGAGGCCCAGGGTGCCGTCATCCTGCCCCCTTTCTGGCTGGTCCTTGGCCTCTGACATGCGGTGGCTGTAGAGCGAGCTTTACTGGTGGTCCCCCATGTGCTGGGCCCTTCCCAGCCCTGCAGCTTTGCTCTTGTTGTCTGTGGTCACCTGGCAACAGGAGCACGGCCCGCCCACATTCTCAGCCTACATTCCATGCCCACGCATCTGAGGCGGTGGGCACCCCTCGTGGGGCCGCCCACCCCTCCAACCTCAGCCTGCCCGCTCCCCTCCTGCCGCTCTGCTTTCCTGCTCCCTAAACATGAACCTACCTCAGGGCCTTTGCACTTGTCCGTGCCTCTGCCCGCACACATCCTGGGGGCTCCTCCTCGGGAAGGCAGCCCCATTCCTGGGTCTCCCTGCATCTCGGCACTGATTTGACTTCTCCATGGTGTTTGGCACAGACTTGTAGCAAGTCGCCTTCCCAGGCCAGGGGCCGTGAGTGCCCCATTCACTGGTGTCCCGGGGCCTGGGAGGGCTCTCGGGGAAGGGCTGCTGAGTGAGCAGTTACCCTGGGAGCAGGGCTCGGTGCTGGGGCACACACCCAGCTCCACCCTACGTTTCTTCTTAGTAAAGGACTTGTTTGTGTTCACATGGGGGAGTCAGTGCTGGGTGTGACAGTTCACCAGGGGTCCCACCTCTGCCCCGGGACTGGCTCAGGAATGGGACCTGAGAGGAGGTCTGCAGGGGCTTTGAGGGATGGTGTCCTCTCTCGAGACAGGAAGAAGAGACCCTGTGTCTTCTTCTTGGTTATTGCTGGGACTGTGTGTGATGTCTAGAGCACAGGCAGTCATCTTGCTACCAGACACAAGTCCATGTGGCCGACGCACAGGGAGGCCAAGCAAACCGTAACATCAGAGTTCGGAGCAGAGAAAGGTTTATCAGAGGGCCGAGCAAGGAGACGGGTGCTAGTGCCTCCAAAACGCTGAACTTCCCGAAGGGTTTCAGCAAAGCCTTTTTGAAGGCAAGGTGTGGGAGGGGCGTGGTAGGTTGTTGCAGGCTTTGTGGTGCTGGAATCCTTTGTTCTTGAAGCTGGTCATGATGTTCCCGTAAACCTCCAGCAAGACAAATGTTATTCTCTGTCCTGCACTTTTTATCTCCCTATGAATGGGCTCTTAAAGGTCAGAGCCCTGAGACAAGGGCTGCCCTGTATATTTCAGGCTACAGGCAACATTCTTGTACAAAAGGTGCAGAGCCAGCATGACTAAGCACAGGCAACAGGGCACAAAGGTTAAAGCAAAACAGCTCTAACGTGGAGTCAGATTTGTTCTTCCCTGTTCCATCGGGACCATGAGACCTGCTAGTCTAAGGACGTGAGCTGAAAGAGCATCGACTTGGCGACCCCGGAGCCTTCTGTGTCTGGGCTTCCTGTTCCTTGACACAAATAGTTCTCTGAAGGCTGAGTAGTTGTAGCTGGGCTTTCTGTTCCCCGCAGCCACAAGCGCCCTGATACATACCCTTCCAGCCCCAGCATCTCGTGAGAGGTAACTTCAGCCATAGCTGGTGTTCAAAACAGGCTGTCTCGCATGGTCAGAAGAAGGTGATCATGGGAATTCCCTGGTGGTCCAGTGGTTAGGACTCAGCGCTTTCACTGTCAGGACCTGGGTTCGATCCTTAGTCAGGGAGCTAAGGTCCTGCAAGCCATGCGGCCAAAAAAAAGAAGAAAAAAAAAGTGAGAAAGTGATTGTTAGGATAGTTGCTTGGTCCTCACCGCCCCAACTCCCGCCCCCCATCCCGGGATCTAGCCTTTGGGAAACCCCCTCAGGGCATCACAGGACCACATCCCCCAAACCCTCTGTGTGGTTGTGCCCTGTGCATCATTTAAGACCCCCGTGCCCCTGATGCTTTGCCCCTGGGTGTGGCCTTGCCATCACCTCTGTGCGGGTCCCAGACAGGAAGGCCTTAGAGAGCGTCTGGTCCAATCTGGGAGATCCTCGAGAAATCCCATCGTTGTGAAGTGTCCTAACCCTCACCTGGCACGCAGTGACTCACAAAAAGATAAGTTCCACGTTGTTGCAACCAGAGAGATCCGTCATCACTGCAAAGTCCCATACAAAATCTTTGTTCAAAAGTGAAGCCGCTTATAAAAAACAAGGTCCTGTATATAAAATAGATAACTAGGAAGGACCTAATATATAGCACAGGGGGAACTGCACTCAACACTCTGTAATAAGCTATACGGGAAAAGAATCTCAAAAAGAGTGGATATGTGTATATGTATAACTGAGTCACCTTGCTGCACAGCAGAAACTAACACAACACTGTAAATCAACTCGACTCCGATAAAAATCTTTTTAAGAAGACACTAAGACAATCAAGGCCACTTAGCTACGAGATGGCTCACTAGACCCACTTCCGACGAGCTGCGACCACGTCTGCCATCCTGCACGAGGGAGCCCATCGGGCAGTGCATTTGTCCCCATGACAACCCCAGGAGAGGGGACTGGTCACAGCCCGGGGTGCAGACTGGGCACCGGGCTCCAGGGAGGCTGAGACGTGGCCTCCCCCACCCACAGTCACATAGGAGGGGCAGGGTGTGGCTTCACCATAGCCCCACATCCCTCTTTCCAGCCAGGCGCTCATATGGGGTCAGGAGAGGGCGTTCCAGGGGCCAGAGCTCTGCCAGCCCTTGAAGGAGAGCCAGGGTCCATTTCTGCTGCTCAGATAAGTAAAGAAGCAAGGAAGATCACAGTCCAGGAGCTGAGAGTCACTGGGCAGAAAATGAAGGGGCACTAGCACAGGCTGACGGGCATTTGGAACTTGGATGGAAAGAGAACAGGGGCAGCAGCTGGGAGACATCTCACTGCAGGTGCTGGGCCCGGGGCACGCAGACAGCAGAAAATAAGACGGGATCCCTCTGAATTCCTCTTCTACTGCTGCCTACGAATCACCACACACTTAGAGGCTCAAACGGGAGGGATGTAACATCTGACAGTTCTGGAGGTCAGATGTCCAAGATGGGTCTCACTGGGTGGGGCTGGCTCCTTCCTGAGGCTCCAGAGGACCAGTCCCCTGCCCCCTTGGGGGTCGGCAGAGTTCGGTTCCTCGCAGTACCGGGACTGGGTCCCTGTTTCCTCCTGGCTGTCAACGGAGGGCTGCTCACGGCATCTAGACTCCCCCTCATGTCTCAGCCCAGACCCCTTCCTCCATATTCAAGACAAGGCCTGTCTCTTCACGTTTAGACTCTCTTCTCACTTCTCTGACCACAGCCGGGAGAGGGTCTCAGCTTTTAAGGACCCACAGGATTAAGTTCTGCCCACCTGGGTCACCAGGCTAGTCTGCCCGCCTCACCATCTGCATCCCTTCGGCCATAGAAGGTGACAGGTTCCCAGGGGCTAGATATTAAGATGGGTGCTTCTTTGGGGACCGCTATTCTTTCCACCACACTTACCTCACACCACACTCCAAAGCAACTCTAAATCAATTCAGGATTTAAAGGCCAAAACGAAACTTTAAAACTTATGGAAAGAAATTAAGGTAGCCATCTTTCTGTCCTTGGGGTAGGAAAGGGTTTTTATTGAACAAGACACAAAAATGCTAATCAGGGCTTCCCTGGTGGCGCGGTGGTTGAGAGTCCGCCTGCCGATGCAGGGGACGTGGGTTCGCGCCCCGGTCCGGGAAGATCCCACATGCCGCGGAGCGGCTGGGCCCGTGAGCCATGGCCGCTGAGCCTGCACGTCCGGAGCCTGTGCTCCGCAACGGGAGAGGCCAATGCAGTGAGAGGGCCCCGCCCCCCCGCAAAAAAAAAAAAAAAAAAAAAAATGCTGATCATAAATGACCGTGCTAAATTTTACTTCTTCTGATCATCAAAAGACAATAAAATGACAAATCTAGACACGTGGCACAAAAACAGACACACAGATCAATGGAGCAGCATAGAAAGCCCAGAAATAAACCCACGCAATTAATTAATTGGTCAATTAATCTACAACAAAGGAGGCAAGAACATACAAAAGAGAAAAGACAGTCTCTTCACGGAGTGGTACATGTCAAAGAATGAAATTGGAAGATTCTCTAACACCATACACTAAAACAAACTCAAAAGGGAGTTTAAGACCTTTAAGACCTAAATGTAAGAGGAGAAACCAGAAAACACAGGCAGGACACTCTTTGACATAAATCTCAACAATATTTTTCTGGATTTGTCTCCTAAAGCAAAGGAAACAAAAGCAAAAATAAACAAATGGAACCTAATTCAACTTAAAATCTTTTGCATAGCAAAGGAAACCATCCACAAAATGAAAACGCAGACTACCGAATGAGAGAAAATATTTGCAAATGATATGACCGATAAGGGGTTAATATCCAACATATATAAACAGCTCATACAAGTCAACATCTAGCAGCACTGTTTACAGTAGCCAATACGTGGAAGCAACCTTAGTGTCCATCAACAGATGAATGGATAAAGAAGATGTGGCACATATATACAATGGAGTATTACTCAGCCATAAAAAAGAATGAAATAATGCCATTTGCAGCAACATGGATGGACCTAGAGATTATCATACTAAGTAAGTCAGACAGAGAAATACAAATACCATATGATATCACTGATATGTGGAATCTAAATGTGACACAAATGAACTTATTTACAAAACCGAAATAGACTCCCAGACATAGAAAACAAACTTATGGCCAAAGGAGAAATGGGGTGGAGGAGGGATAAATTAGGAATTTGGGATTAGCAGATACAAACTACTATATATAAAACAGATGAACAACAAGTGCCTAGTGTATAGCACAGGGAACTATATTCATTATCTTGTAATAACTTACAATGAAAAAGAATCTGAAAAAGGGTATATATATATATATATATATATATATATATATATATATATAGAACTGAATTACTTTACTACACACCTGAAACTAACACAACATTGTAAATCAACTATAATTCAATTAAAAAAAAGGAAATCAAGGAACTAAGAAAAAGCAAACTAACAAAAACCTCAATGTCAAGAAAAAAAAATTGGGTGGGGGGCTTCCCTGGTGGCGCAGTGGTTGCGAGTCTGCCTGCCGATGCAGGGGACGTGGGTTCGCGCCCCGGGCCGGGAAGATTCCACATGCCGCGGAGCGGCTGGGCCCGTGAGCCATGGCCGCTGAGCCTGTGCGTCCGGAGCCTGTGCTCCGCAACGGGAGAGGCCACAACCGTGAGAGGCCTGCGTACCGCAAAAAAAAAAAAAAAAATTTTTTTTGATTAAAAAATGGGCAGAAGACCTGAATAGACATTTTTTCCAAAGAAGACATACCGATGGCCAACAGACACGTGAAAAGACACTCAACATCATTAATCATCAGGGAAATGCAAATGAAAACTACAATGAGGTATCACCTCACACCTGTCAGAATTCCCATCATCAAAAAGTCTACAAATAACAAATTCTGGAGAGGGTGTGGAGAAAAGGGAAGCCTCCTACACTGTTGGTGAGAATTTAAATTGGTGCAGCCACTGTGGAGAACAGTATGGAGGTTCCTTAAAAAACTAAATATAGAGTTACCATATGATCCAGCAATCCCACTCCTGGGTATACATCCAGAAAAAATCACTAATTCACAAAGATAGGTTTGGCTGCCTGGGACCTTCATGTACAGCTGCACCGTGTTCATGCCCAGGATGGTGCAGCCCACGTGGCTCAGCACGGTGCCCGTGGAGGTTACCCGCGTGAAGGCGGGCAGCTTCAGCGGCTCCTGCAGCTGGGGCTTCCGCCTGCCGTGACGAGGGGGCAACACAAGTGAGCCGCGACCCCGACCCTGCCGACCCATCAGCACTCCCGCCCCAGCTTGCTGGCCTCAGCCCCACTGACCGCTTGGCATGGGACAGGGGGATGAACACAGGCTTCTCAGAGCTCAGCCCAGGAAGAACAGGCGAGAAGCCCAGCCCCTCATGAAGCGGGGAGGGTTGGCCCTCCCAGGGCCCGGCCTTTTGGATCACAACCAACCCCCTTTCTCCCACTGCTGCTCTGAGCCCCAGCCCCTCCCCCAGAGTCTTCAGGTGTGCATGAGGCCACAGGTGCAAAGCACCTGGCACACAGTACGTGCTCAATGAATAACAGTTTCTTTAAGTTATCACTGGATCCAATGAAAGATCTCGTCAAGAGAAAGCCTAGAATGTGCTTCAAAAGCAGTGGAGGATACATGGGTAAGAGAAGGCTACAAGTACAGAGGAAACAAGATTGCTGTTTACAACGCAATATGGTTTCCTTTTACTTTTGTATGTGTTGAAATTGTGCACAATATAATGTTGAAAAAGAGAAAAAAACAAGATACATGCACCCCAATGTTCATAGCAGCACTATTTACAATAGCCAAGACATGGAAGCAACCTAAGCGTCCATCAACATACGAATGGATAAAGAAGATGTGGTACATTTGTACTACGAAATACTACCCAGTCATTTAAAAAGAATGAAATCTTGCCATTTTCAACAACGTGGATGGACGTGGAGGGTATTATGCTAAGTGAAGTAAGTCAGACAAAGAAAGACAAATACCAATGATAACACTTGTAGGTGGAATCGAAAAAATACAACAGGGACTTCCCTGGTGGCGCAATGGTTGGGGGTCCACCTGCCAATGCAGGGGACACGGGTTCAAGCCCTGGCCCGGGAAGATCCCACATGCTGCGGAGCAACTAAGCCCGTGAGCCACAACTACTGAGCCTGCGCTCTAGAGCCCACGAGCCACAACCACTGAAGCCCGCACGCCTAGAGCCCGTGCTCCACAACAAGAGAAGCCACCGCAATGAGAAGCCCGCACGCTGCAACGAAGAGTAACCCCTACTCGCCACAGCTAGAGAAAGCCCGTGCGCAGCAACGAAGACCCAACACAGCCAAAAATAAATAAATAAATTAATTAATTATTTTTTAAAAAGGAGCAGGTGCCTGGTGTCAGGGAAGTGAAGACAGAGACTAGTAAGGTCACATTTCACATCCATTCAACTGGCAGAAATGTTAAAGGCCAACCATTCAAATGTTGGAGAGGATGTGGATCAATGAGTGATTTGGTCCAGCTTTGGAAACCAATTTGGCATCATCTCATCAGGTTGAACACTGGTCTGCCCTAACGCCCAGCAATTTCACTCCTGGATTGATCCCAGCACATCCATCAGGAGACCCGAGCAAGGCTGCTCAGACCAGCCCCGTTCGTAGTGGGAAAGAGTGGAAAACAGCCCAGGACCCCGCTCACAGGCGAGCGGATGGGAGACTGGTGGCCTGAGAAGCGGGATCCTGTACAGCAGGGACCATGAATGAGCCATGGCCACAGAGCAGCACAAACACAGCTCAGGAGCAAGGCTGAGGGGAAAGAGCACGTCCACGTACGCGCATGTGCACGTGATGGGCTCTTAAGAGGGAGAGAACAGCGACTGTGTAAAGGAGTCAGGACAGTGTTGCCCGTGGGGATTGTAGATGGGGAAGTTACTGATGACGTTCTTATTCGTGGGTGTTCTTTACAGTATGAATGAGTGGATGGAATAAGAGACGGTCACATATACACAAAGGAACTTGTCTACGAAACAGAAACAGACTCACAGGCATAGAGAACAGACTTGCGGTTGCCAAGGGGGAGGGGGTGGGGGAGGGATGAATTGGTAGTTTGGGATTAGCAGATGTAAACTATTACATATAGGCTGGATAAACAACAAGGTCCTACAGTATAGCACAGGGAACCATGTTCAATATCTTTTGATAAATCATAATGGAGAAGACTATGAAAAAGAATATCTGTGTATAACTGAGTCACTTTGCTGCACAGCAGAAACTAACACAACATTGTAAATCAACTATACTTCAATAAAATAAAATTTTGAAAAGCAGCAGTTGCTTGAAATCTCCCTCAATAAAGAGAAAGAGAGGGTCACATGAGAAAAGGGGAAGGAGGAGAGACATGAACAGCTGGGTCACCACTCACCTGTCTCACAATTTACCTCCACCCAATTTCTTTTTAAACAACTCCAAATTCAGCAGGGCCCACAGAGAAAGTCACCCCTGATTTTGCGAAGCACGAAATACATCCATTCATTTCAAACTAAGGAAACTGGGCGTCCAGAGGCAGAATATGGGCCGGAACCCAGGGATGCTGCCCGACACTCAGGCTCTCTCCTCAGTGCGGCGGGCGGCTTGTCTCCAGAGCCGGCAATGCCATCTGGCAGCTCCCCCGTGGAGCAGTGGAGTCAAACCCCCCTTGAATCTGGGTGGGGACACTCTGGCCAGCAGAATGGGGCAGGCGTGAGGTCCCGGGCCTGCGGCTTCTGCTTCTGCCCACTGCAGGGGTCACCAGGGAGGTAGGCTGACCACTCTGCGTCCCCCATGCTGGAAGGAAGCCCAAACAGCCACACCAAAGTCTGGGTCGGTGCCCGGCTAGACCCCGACAGTGAGGGGACTCCAGCCCCAACAGACACTGCGTGGACCAGACAGCTGTCCCACTGGGACCAGCCCAGAATGCAGGCTCCCGGCAAGTAACAAACTGCGGTTTTAGGTCGCTAACTTGGCGACAACGCGTCACTGAAACCCACCTTCTCCATCCCTTCCTGAGTCCTGAGTGAGTTTGTCCAAGTGGCCCAGGTGGGTCTGCAGGGTCCCCGCCGTCCACTGCCCTGGCCCTACTCCATCACCCTTCAGGGGAGCTGCCTCCTTGCTGCCCCGTTGCCGAGTCCAAGCTTCTACTGCTCCCCGCACGACAAGCTAATAAATCGAGTCGTTGGGACAAGGAATAGCGACTTGATCTGGAGAAGACAGTGGACTTGCGTCCCAAAGAGCCATCTTCCCTGAGAGAGCGTGCACGCTTCTTCCATACTGAAAGGGGCGGGACTAAAGCCAAGCACTTCCTGGTTCCCGTCAGCCTCCGGAGGGCAGGTGTTAATGTCTTACTCCTGCACCGTTCTCAGGTGGGCCTGGTCGGGAGGTTTACTGAAAGCTGAACAGAGGTGTTTTAGTTTCATGCTTATTACCTGGGAGGCAGGGTTCCCAGAGATGGGCCATTGTGTTTAATTTAAGCTGATAGGCAACATCCCCGTAGGGACTAGCTTGTAATAGAATACAAGGTTTCTTCCCTATTACGCCAACCTGTGCACTTACCCTTCCCTTGACTTTCATGTGAATGAGTTCTCCAAGAGGCACCTTAAATTTCACCTCCTCCAAGAAGCCTTCCCTGACCACCCACCCATCGGAAATAGAGCTTCCTTGTTTTCTTACCTAAATCTACGGGAATTTTGTTGCTGTTGCATAGCTTTTTGTTTTATTTTGTTTTTGCGGTACGCGGGCATCTCACACTTGTGGCCTCTCCCGTTGCGGAGCACAGGCTCCGGACGCGCAGGCTCAGCGGCCATGACTCACGGGCCCAGCCTCTCCGCGGCACGTGGGATCCTCCCGGACCGGGGCACGAACCCGTGTCCCCCGCATCGGCAGGCGGACTCTCAACCACTGCACCACCAGGGAAGCCCTGTTGCATAGCTTTTATCACGACCTCACGTATTGCATTTTTAACATATCTGTTGTCTTGTTAGCCCATTAGAATACGGGCTCTGCTGCAGCGGGAAGGTGCCTGGACTCCCGGCACCTGGAACAGAGCTCCGCGGGCACAGGGAAGAGGCTGCAGTACCAGTGGCGGACACAAGATGCCGCTGCTCTCAAGGGCATGTTGGTCCCTCCGCCGGGGCGTTAATATTGGACCAAGGTCTTCGCGCAGCATCTCCTTAAAGCCCCGCCAGCACCCCTGCCCCCGCGCCCCCCGAAAACACACACAGTCCCTCCTGCGAGGTGGACTTTTTCATCATCATCCCCGTTTCGCTTTCACCCAGGAGGAAACAGGCTCAAAGAGGCAGTCGTTGTCCAAGATTGCACAGGACTCGTACCCACAGCATACAGTGCTAAGCTGCCTGCGGTGGTGCCTCCAGGTGGGGCTGCATTTGCAAACTTCAGTGGTGATGGGAAATGCCCTTGACCAAAGATCAAGGATGCACGCGGCCTTCCTGAGCCTAAATTGTTCTCCCTGGAGATCAGCCACAACTCTTCCCTCACTCAGCAGCCTTCCGTGGCTCCCACCTTCTACAAGAATGTTTCCCAAAGCAAGGACACAGATTGGTGTCTTCACAGTGCCATTAAGTTGGATACAGTCCCACGATAAATAACATCAAATAAGGGGATGAGACGTTACTCCCCTCTCCCTTCTACAGTCCTTCTGGGAACCTCAAGAAGAAAGTCTCAGCAAAAGTTTAACCTCCCCCAGTTTTGTTCATCCCTTTTAACCAAGCGAGAGCAGGCCCAAGCCCGGGACAGGTCGTGAAAGCTAGAATTTAATAACCTCATTTTGTTCTCGTTGGTGTTTGTTTGCACACCTCGTTTCTGGTTGTTCTGTAGTTGTCTTGAAATAATTGCAAACTTCCTAGAAATTTGCAAGAGTTTCCTGAGAATTCCCAGGGACCTTCACCCAGACCTGCCAGCTGTGACATTTTGCAGGTAGCTTCATCTTCTGTCTGCACTCTCTCCTGCATGTTTGAGGACAAGCTGGGGGCAGCACACCCCTTTACCCCTAAATACCCCAGTGTGTTTCTAAGAACAGGATATTCCCTTCTGTCACCTCAGCATGATTGTCAAAATCAGAAAAAAGTAGCACTGATACAATACCTTATCTAATCAAGAATTCTTGTTCAGATTTCACAGGTTGTCCCAGTAATGTCCTTTACAGCTTCTTTTTTCCTGGCCCGGGAGCCAGTCCCAGTGCAGCAGGGTGTTTGTCTCCTTTGTCTCCTCTAATCTAACAACGCTTCACTCTGTCTTTCATGACCTGAATGATTTTGAGGAGTTCTGGTCAGTTATTTTATAGGACATCCTTCATCCCGGGCTTCTTTCCTATTGTCTCATGATCAGTGAGAGGCTGTACGTGTTGGCAGGAATCCTGCAGCTGTGATGCTGTGCCCTCCTGGGAGGGTGGTGTCCAGAGCACAGGTGTCCCGTTGCTGGTGACGTGACCTCCATCCTCTGACTCAGGGCATCACTCCGGGCTTCTCCACAGTCAAGTAAAGGTGTTGCCCTTGAAATTAATAAGTCATCTTGAGGGAGCTACTTTGATACCAGGCAAACCCTCTGTTTTCCCTCATCATATTTCATCCACTAGTTTTTACACCTTCTTTCTTTTCTTTTCCTTTCTTTCTTTTTTTAATGTTTTCCTTTCTTTATGGCAAGCTGTATTGGTTTTCCATTTACAGAGACAATACACCTCTTTTTGCTCACATGTATTCAGTTAAAAGAAATGGGTCGATGTTTTTTGTTGTTGTTTTGTTGTTTTTTTGCGGTACGCGGGCCTCTCACTGTTGTGGCCTCTCCCATTACGGAGCACAGGCTCCGGACGCGCAGTCTCAGCGGCCATGGCTCACGGGCCCAGCCGCTCCGCGGCATGTGGGATCTTCCCGGACCGGGGCACGAACCCGTGTCCCCTGCATCGGCAGGTGGACTCCCAATCACTGCGCCACCAGGGAAGCCCGGGTCGATGTTTTGATTTGAAGAAATACGTCAGGCCATAAGAGTACAGGTGAATATGGCCAAAATGGTGACAGGGATTCATAAGTCAAAGGCTGTGTGTTCCCCTCTCCAGACATTCCTCCTGATCAGTGGCGACATCTCTCCCCAGACGTGGGCCTCCCGGCAGCAGTTCCCTTGCTGGGTTTGGAGATTTGAGCTGCGTGAGGGGAGTGATGGGTCCCCACTGGGGCCCGGCGTCCCCACAGAGCCTGGCACTTGGTGGCATTGTATAAGCCTCCTGCGGCTGCTGTAAAAAAAATCGCCCCGAATGTAGTGGTTTCAAACCAGACACGTTCATTCTCTTACAGGTCTGACTCGGGTCTCACTGGGCTAAAGCCGGGGTGTGGGCAGTGTTGCTTCCCTCAGGAGGATGCAAGGGAGAAGCCGTTCCCATAGATCTGAGAAGTGAAATGGGGTGAGCAGACAGCTCAGAGATTAGCCTCATCCAGAAGCACGACCACCGGGAGTGGTGCTGAAAGGGCTGGAGCAGGGGCCACCTGGTGGGAGCTGGAGCCGCACGGTGACGCCGTCTAAAGTAATGAGGAAGGGAGAGGGAGAAGCTGAAGGAAAATCTGAGCTGCATTAAAACCCTCAACCCTTTTGCATGTGGCAAGATTGCATTTTGCTGTAATACTTAAATTCATCTACCACCGTGGCATCTTTTACAAAACTTTATGACCGCGGGAGATGGACGGCACAAAGGCCCCGGTTCTTCACCCTTCCCTGTCCCCATGCCCTCTGTCACATGACTTTGGGGTCTTTCTCTAAAGCAGAATACAATTCTCCAGCCCAGGACGAGCTCAGACAAACAGAATGAGGTGGAAGGGACAGCCCTGCCTGGTGTGTTTCCTTTGCCATCGCCGTGGAAACGTGTCTGGTGAGGCTGCTGGAGGATGAGACGAGGACCACGGCGAGACAGGCAGCCGGCCAGGCCCAGGCATGTGGCCCGGGCCCAGCCCAGCCCGGCCCAGCCCAGGTGAAGCTGAGTCATGGGTGCTGGTTCTGAAGGCAACACCCCAGGGAGGGGGGCTGTTTGCCTCATGCAGTTTTGTGACAGAAGCCAAGGGACCCGCTGCCCTTCCCACCTCTGGGTGGTTCGCCCGTGCAATGTCCATCATCTCGGGCAAAGGATGAGCCAGAGGAAGCAGAAACGAGGCTTCAGGGTCCCAAACCCTCTGTCTCTGGATTTCAAAGCGCGCTCCAGTTCCTATGGAGACGCAGGGAGGGAAAGTCATAAGACCAGCAAAGCTCCCTGCACGCCCCCCTCCACTAAGACTAAATTAGTTCCTCCTGAGTTGGAAGGTCCATAAGCTAGGCAACAGTCCATCCTGGGGGTCCTGGGAAAGGCAGCCTGGCCCACCTACCCGCACTCAGGCAGTGAAGAGGACAGGGGGACCCGGCGAGGCTGGGGGGGTCTGAGGGTGGCCCAGACGGTGACCGGCATCTGAGAAGAGCCCAAGAATGTGGCGTGGAGCCTCCCCATCCGCTGCGTGTTTTATTCACACATAATAGCGTCTCCCCTCAGCGCTGTGGACGTTGGATCATCCTCCGTGGGACCATCCTGGGCTCTGTGGGTGTTGAACAGCAACCCTGGCTCCCACCGCCTTGATGCCAGGAGCACCCACCCCCCGAGTCGTGACGACCACAGATGTCCCCAGACACGGCCCAGCCTCCCCTGGGGGCAGGACCACCCCCGGGAGAGAATGGCTGACGTGTAGGTGAGGCCCGGTGTGGTATGTCCATGTGGCAGGACAGGAGGTTGGGATGCTTGCCATCTGCTCTTGCCTCAAATAGCAAACGTCCTCCACTCGTATTTAAGAAGCTTCGTCCCTCCTGAAAAGGATACTGCTCTTGGCCTTGGCTTCTCTGGCCCTGATGAGGACAGTCTATTTTTCTCCCACAGTGGAAGACCCCAGAAAGGAGGTTTGGCTGAGGGTCTAGGCAGAGAGCTCAAGCCAGGGCCCACAGATCCCTCGCACAGCAGCTGGTGACAGGGTGAGAGGCATGCTTCCTGAGCACCTGGAAAGGGTGCTGGCATCGGCAGGGAGAAAGCCAGGCCTCAGCAGACAACGTTTGGAGTTTGGTTTCACGGGTGCAGGCACGACCCAGAAGGTGCGGGCTTATTAAAATAGTAGATCGTTTCTTCCCACAGACATGTGGGTTTGCGCAGTCCATGCCCAGCTCGAGATGAGGCTGTGCCCCTCCCTCTTGGTACTTTTTCTACTTTTTAGTGTTGAAGAGCATCTCTCCTAAGTGTGCAGCTTGACGAACTTTCACAACAGGCCACACCCGAGTGACAGCCCCCAGGACCCCCTAGAACCGCCCATCTCTTCCCTCTTTCCTACTCCCCTCCCCACCCTCCACTCATATCTCATTGGTGGAACTTAGTCACATGGCCACACCTGGCTGCAAGGGCAGCTGGGAAATGTAGTCTTTTTGAGACACACACCTAGATGGGCTTGAGCAATGTGGCAACCTGTTCTCTCCTCCAAAAAGAGGCTCCTGGACTCCTCCCAGCAGGACTCCCTCCTCATAGCCTCCCGGCTCTGCTGCTCTGTGGTTCTCTTGGCTCTGCCTCCTTTTGCATTGTATTCGTCATCAGATGGCACCAGGGCTGCAGCTGCTCCAGACATCTCATCATGAAGCTGCAGTGGCCACAGGCAGAAAGGGACCGTTTTCCCGGGCCTCCCTCTTAGGAGCAAGGAAACTTTCTGTGGTCAGCAGAATAACACCCCCCACAAATGTCCACGTCCACGTCCCCAGAGCCTGTGACTATGTCATGTTGCCCGACAAGGGGGAATCAAGGTTGCAGATGGAATTAAGCTTCTAATCAGCTGGCTTTGAAGCGGGGAGGTTATCCTGGATTTCTTCATGGGCCCAGAGTCATCAAAAGGGCCCTTCTAAGTGGAAGAAAGAGGCAGAAGAGAGAGAACCGGAGAGAGGGCAGCAGGAGGGATCAGTCCATGTCGCTGGGGGGTCACAAACTGAGGAATGTGGTGACTCCACAAGCTGCCCCCCTCACCTCCCTCACATCTCATTGGCCAGAAGGGGGTCACACGTCCACACACAAGCCAATCCCCAGCAAAGGGGTGGGGCACCATGAGGATTCATGCCAGCACCCAGGCAGGGTGGGGAGTGGGCAGCAAACAGTAGCCAGGCTCCTCCACAAGGAAGCAAGAGTCTGGCAGGCAGCGTCTGCCCCGGGAGCATGAGGGGCTGGCACGAGGGGGAGACATCGCGTGCACGGGGCAATAGCGGGGGACCTGCAGGGCCAGGGAGATGCCCACCGCCTTGCCCAGCAATGCCTAACCTCTAAAGCCCGTGCCCCCAGGAATGTAGGCTCTCCTTGTCCTACTGAATTGTGTCTCCCCAAAAAGACATATTCAAGTCCTGATACCGCCCAGTGATCTGAGAGGACCAAGAGGAACCTCGCTCTGTGTGGTCCCCAAGGCTCCATAAACTCTGACCCCAGGGCCAGTACCATCTCCAAGCTTGGGGAAGGGGGTGCTCTCCCCTTTCCCTCTCCCCCAAGGCTGGCTCCCTAGGAGGTCCAGCCCAGGCTCCTCTGAGCTGTCACCTGCTGACCTGGCTGCCATGGCAACCTGCTCGGGTACCAAGCCCCTCCCCAGTGGGGCATCATTGGAGCAGCTGGCGACATTTGACTACGGACAGTGGGCTGGATATGAGTATTGTATCGATGTGAAATTTCCCCATCTTGAGAACTGCACCGGGTTATAAAAGAGAATCCTGGGTTTTAGAAAATATACAGCGATGTGTTTATGGGTGAAGGGGCATCACACTTCTAACGTAGTCGTAAGTGGTTCAGAAAAATGCGTATAAATATCTATATATGTATACAGATAATAGATGTAGACACGGGTACAGATAGTTACAGACACAGAATGTGACAAATCAAATGGGGCAAAATGGAACCAATTGGTGAATCTGGGCAGAGTCTATAGGAGTTTTTGGCACTAATCTTGAAATTTTCTGTAAGTTTGAAATTATATCAAAATTAAATGTTATGAAAACAGTATCCAAAATGCAGCATCTGGACCCCCAGAGACTTGACTCTGCAGGTCTAAGTGGGCTCAGAATCCGATTTAACCGGCAGCCAAGGACAAGAAGGGTTGTGGTTGAATTGTGTCACCCAGACCGACAGGTTCAAGTCCCAACTCCCAGCTCCTGTGAATGGGATCTAATTTGAAAACAGGGACTTTAACCATAAACAAGACGAAAAGACAACCTATGGACTGGGAGTAAATATTTGCCAATGATGCGACAGACAAAGGCTTAATTTCGAAAATGTACAAACAGCTCATACAACTCAATAACAAAAAACCTAACAACCCAATCGAAAAATGGGCAGAAGACCTAAACAGACATTTCTCTAAAGAAGACATACAGGTGGCCAACAGGCACATGAAAAGATCCTCCATATGGCTAATTATTAGAGAACTGCAAATCAAAACCACGATGAGGTACCACCTCACACCGGTCAGAATGGCCATCATTAAAAAGTCTACAAAGGATGTGAGGCCAATGTGGCCAGCTAGGCGGGTATCCCCTTCCACTCCACGTGTGTCCCTCCGGAAGCTGTGAGCCCGGTGGAAGAGGATGACCTTCCCTGATAGAGGAGGACAGTTCTTCGGTCAAGGGTATACAAGCAGCTGCACTCCCCTGCTAGAACCTCCAAACAAGCTCTCAAGGTCCATTTGTAGGAGAATGTAGGGTAGTCAAGTTTCCAAGGCTCCAGACACATCCAAATGAAGCACTGCATGTGGCAGTCTGCCTTTCAAAAAAAAAAAAAAGTCTACAAATAACAAATGCTGGAGAGGGTGTGAAGAAAAGGGAACCCTCCCACACTGTTGGTGGGAATGTAAGTTGGTGCAGCCACTGTGGAGAACAGTGTGGAGGTTCCTTAAAAAACTAAAAATAGAGTTACTATATGATCCAGCAATCCCACTCTTGGGCATACATCCAGAGAAAACCAAATTTCAAATAGATCCATGCAGCCCAGTGTTCATATCAGCACTATTTACAACAGCCAAACCCTGGAAACAGCTTAAATGTCCATCGACAGAGGAATGGATAAAGAAGATGTGGTATATATACACAATGGAATATTACTCAGTCGTGAAAAGGAATGAAATAATGCCATTTGCAGCAACATGGATGGACCTAGAGATTATCATACTAAGTGAAGTAAGTCAGAAAGAGAAAGACAAATACCATATGATATCACGTATATGTGGAATTTAAAATATGACACAAATGAACTTATCTACGCAACAGAAATAGACTCAGAGACATAGAGAACGGATGTGTGGTTACCAAGGGGGAGGGAATGTGGGAGAGAGAAGGATTGGGAGTTTGGGATTAGCAGATGCAAACTATTATATATAGGGTGGATAAACAAGGTCCTCCCGTATAGCACAGGGAATTATATTCAATATCCTGTGATAAGCCATAATAGAAAAGAATATGAAAAAGAATATTTAAAAAATAGGGAGTTTGATGGGGACTTCTCTGGTGGTCCAGTAGCTAAGACTCCACGCTCCCAATACAGGGGGCCTGGGTTCAATCCCTGGTCAGGGAACTGAGCTCCCACAAGCTGAGAGACGTGGCCAGAAAAAAAAAAAAAAAAGATGGAAATGTGGATACAGACACCCAGAGGAGAAGGTCGTGGAGGACAGAGCTGGGATTGGGATGATGTGTCCACAAGCCAAGGAACCCCAAGAATGCCAGCACCACCAGAATCTGGGAGACAGCCTGGAACAGAACCCAGAGCGCCAGGAAGGAACCAGCCCGGCTGACACCTTGATCTTGGACATGTGACCTCCAGAATGTGAGAGTGAGTTTCTGTTATTTGAGCCCCCAGTGTGTGGTCATCTGGCAAGGCAGCCCAAGAGATGAGCCCAGAGGGCATCTCGGGCAGGAAGGCGGTGCCGGGGGTCCCTCACCCCCTTGGGGGCACTGGATCTGTATCCAGACACTTCCAGGAAGAGCTGCACGGGCCTGGATGTCAGATATTCATCCATATACACCTTCAGCATACATTGGGCACCTACTCTGTGCATACCTGTATGTACAAAGTGCTAGGAGGGGAGAAAGCCAGCAGGGGTGTGAGGTGGCATGGGGGGCTGGTTCAGTAAGGCGGTATCAGGAAGCCCCACCAGGAAGGGATGCTTGAACAAGTCTGACGGAGCTGAGGGGGCGGTTTTGTGGTGGGGAGGGGCGGTGCCTGGCCGGGGCACAGCCAGGTAAAGGCCCAGCGAAGGGCGGGGATGCTGGCGTGCGGAGGCCATCGGAGTGGAGTGAGGGGGCAGCGGGAGGCCGGAGGAGAACCCCTGCCCTGGGGCTGTGGCTCCACAGAGCCGCCGGCCCCCTGCACGGCCTGACCCACCCTTCTGCCCTCACCTCCGGCCCCTCCCCCTAGCTCCCTCCGCTCCAAGCAGCCCAGGCCTCTCCGCGGTCCCTCCCCGCTGTGCCGGGCACAGGGCTGTCCCAGGGCCCCCCCCAACCCCCCCGCCAGGTGCGCCTTCGCCCCGTGTCTCCACAGGGCCCTCACCGCAGAAAGGCTTTCCCTGGCCATCCATCTAACAGGTCCCTCTTCTCCCCCTACTTCTTTATTTTCTCCCTAGCGCCCCCGGAGGGCCAGGCTGCCACCCTGCGGTTTGTCCCCGCCTGGAACAGCGCCTGCCCCCGCCCACAGGGAGCCCGCCCAGCGACAGGCTCCTGGATCAAGGGTCTGGGAAGGCTTCCCCGGCGGCGGCGGCGGCGGCGTCAAGGGCGGACGCGTGAAGGACCACGAGGGCCGGGCGGCCCCCACAGATGGGCTGCGCGTGCCGGTGTAATTTTAGGTTTCCTCGCCCATGGCCCGCCCTTATTATTGTGCAATTAAAGCACTCGAGGCAGCAGATCAGGCAGTAAAAAATAGCGCATCCCAGTCAGCCACACAGGTGGGGGGCGGGGTCTGCTGCGGTCTCCGAAGGTGGGAGGAGGCCTGGCCCCGCCCCCTGCTCGCTGACTTCTCCAAAAAGTGCAACACCGTGGCATCTGGGTGGTCACTCGCCGGGTCGTGATTCAGCAGATAATTGTTGGGCACCTGTGCCCAACAGGCCTGGACAGATGTCAGGGGGACAGCCTGGCCCTCCTGGGGGTGTAGGGAGAAAATAAAGAGGGGCGGAAGATGGGGGCGTACATCTTCGATGGATGGCCATGGAAGGCCTTTCTGCGGTGAGGGCCCTGTGGAGACCCGGGGCGAGGGCGCACCTGGCCGGGGGATTGCGGGGGGTTGGGAGGGGGCCCTGGGACAGCCCTGTGTCCGGCAGGTGGGAGGGACCGCGGGGACGCCCGTGGCGGTTGGAACGGAATGAGCGACGGGGAGAGGGAGGAGGTGAGGGCAGGAGGGGACGGGGTGGGTCGGGTGGTGCAGGACCCGGGGGCGCGGAGAGCTCGGCTCTCACCCGGAGAGACGCGGGACACCCCAGGGCGGCGGGCAGAGCAGGGACGCGGGCTCGCTGCTCACAGGCGCCCTCTGGCGGCTTCGGGGAGAACAGGCCGTGGGTGGCGCCGGGAGACTGGGCGGAGGGGACGGCGGAGGTCCGGGAGGGGTGGCGAGGGCTGGCGGGGGCTGGGGAGGGATGGTGGAGAAGGAGGATGGGAGGGGACGGTGGGAGAATGGGGGGGGGGGGGGGGGGGGGTAAGGGAAAGGGCGGAGGGGGTGGATGTGGGAGCAACGGTTGGGGTTAGGGGGGGGAGGTATGGGGGTTATGACGGTGCCATGGTGGGCGTGGATAGCGGGACCTGACCTGTGCAGGGGCCGAAGAGGGGACAAGAAATGGGCAGTTTCTGTGAAATGCTTTTTTCATGTCCTTTCCAATGAAATATAGCTTATATGCAGTAAATGTAAGCACATCAAGTTCAGTGAACTTTTTTAAAAATTGAAGTCACATAAAATCATTCAAACGTGAACAATTCGGTGTCATTTAGTACAGACACAACGTGCAACCATCACCTCTAACTCCAGAACATTCCATCTCCCTGAAAAGAAGCCCCGTCCTCATTAGCAATCACTCCCCCTCCCCCTCCCCAGCCCCTGACCACCACGAATCCACTCTCTGTGTCTGTGGATCGGCCCGTTCTGGACGTTTCCCATCAGTGGAATCACACCCTGTGTGTCCTTCTGTGTCTGGCTTCTCTCACTGAGCATCGTGTTCTCAGGGTCCATCCACGCTGTAGCGAGTGTCAGGGCTTCTGTCCTTTTCCTGGCTGAGTGATGTTCCCGTGTGTAGAGGGACACATTGTGTCTATCCATCATCTGTTGATGGACATTTGGGCTGTTTCCACCTTTTGGCTGCTGTGAATAATGCTGTTATGAACATTAATGCACAAGTTTTGGTTTGAGGAACAGTTTTCAATTCTTCTGAGTATACCTAGGCATGGAATTGCGGGTCGTATGGTAATTTTCTGTGTATCTTTTTGAGGAAATGCCAGTCTGTTTTCCATAGCAGCTGCACAACCTCACATTCCCTAGGCAGCTGGAAGGTTCTAATTTCTCTACATCCTCTCCAACCCTGCTTATCTTCCGTTTTCCTCATCACAGCCATCTTTTGGGTGTGAAGTGGTATTGCTGTGGTTTTGATTTTCATTTCCCTGATGACTAATGATGTTGAGCATCTTTTCATGGGGTGTTAGCCATTTGTGTATCCTCTTTGGAGAAGTGTCTGTTTGGGTCATTTGCCTTTTTTTTTTTTTTTTTTTCCCCCCGTTGCGGAGCACAGGCTCCGGACGCGCAGGCTCAGCGGCCACGGCTCACGGGTCCAGCCGCTCCGCGGCATGTGGGATCTTCCCGGACCGGGGCACGAACCCGCGTCCCCCGCATCGGCAGGCGGACTCTCAACCACTGTGCCACCAGGGAAGCCCGCCCATATTTTAATTGAGTCATGTGTCTTTCTGTTGTTGAGTTGTAGGAATTTTGTAAATGCATTCTGGATACTTGGCCCTTATGAGCCTAATGAACATTTATAAATAAACTCACCCAGATGAAAATGCCAACAGTGAGAGCTCCCCAGAGGCCATCCTCACCTCTCCTGGCCACTACCCCCAGGTGGCCTGACTTCTGTCTCCAAAGACTCACGTTGACTGTCCTTGAACTTCTTAGCTGTGGAATTGCGCAGAGTGTCCTTCACGGGGCGACATTCAGTGCTGAGGTCCACCCGGCTGTCACGTGCAGTGGTCCCCTCTCTGCAGGGTCGATTCTGGGCATCTAGAAGGCAGAGCTGGGTTTGCTAGCAGGCAGGACTGAATGGGGCCGAGAGAGAGAGAGGATCTCGCGGATCCCCCACCACACAGCCCTCACAACCAAGCCAGCACATCCCGGACGCTGTGCATCCTTGGTCTCTGTCAAATGTGTCCTGTCCACCTCTGCCCAGCCCAGTCCCAATGCCCTCCCACCTCCTCTGGAATCAGCAGCAGCCCCAGCCCCGTCTCCGTGCCACCCAACAGTGCCCCTTCCTCACAGACGCTGCAGGGTCTAAAACATTAACCAGAGCCCCTCGCTCCCCGAGGCTCCCCACTGTCCTCAAGACAGAGTCCACCCTCCCTGCAGGGTCCACCTCTCCAACTACCAGCCTCCTCGATGTGCCCGGGGGGTTAAGAACTTCCCGACCTCGGATCGGTTCTGTGTCCTGCACCTCCTCCCCCAAGAAGCAGGTAGGGGTTCTGGTGACTCAGACCCCAACACACGTGTGAAACAACCATTTTGTGGATTCCGAGGGTCAGGAAGAGGTCGGGGATGCTGGCTGGAGACTGGAAGGCAGGCCAGGCACGTGCTTGAAGACTCGGAGGTGCCGTCAGCCCAGCCCCCAGAGTTGAGCTTCGCGGCGGCTTTTGCATGTGGGGGTGCTGAAGCTCTTCCCCGAGTTCAAGAAACAAGGAAGGAGTTTCTGTGGCTTGGCTGTGGGAGCTGAGGAAATGTTGGGGGGCAGAGTGGGCTGTGGGGGGCTGGGCACCTCTGGCTGAGAAGCAGGGGTGGTTGAGCATAAGTCAGGTGGCTGGAGGAGGGGGGCTTCCTGCGTCACCATAGCAAGGCAGGCCCTGAGCTCCTAGGAAGGGCTTGGGGCGGCGGTGGGGAGTTAGCCAGGCTGGAAGGTCAGAGGGCACAGTCTCCACTTCTGACACCAACTGAAAGTTCGGGGGTCCTCCAAACCACCCTGGGGTTTGATCATTCTCTGGAAGGGATTCGCAGACCTCACTGAAAGCATCTGAGAGGCTGCACAGGTTAGGAGCAAGGGAGGAGCGTGGGGAGGGGGTCTCGCCATCACCACCGTCCACTTATGCCCCTCCCGGCACCACGGGCCCCACACGGGGGGCCAGTGCCGGTGTGACGCCTGCATCGCGCACCAGCTGACCTCAACCTCCAGGCCCACTGATGCCGTCACGCAAGGCCACCCTAAAACGCAGGGTTGGTCTTCCTGGCATGGCCAGTCCTGTCAGGCGGGACACAGATCACCTCGAAGACCCCTCTGGGCACGGCTAAACCCTCTACAGCCCGAGAGCATGAGGCAGAGCCTCACCGCCCAGCCCTGGGCCGGGCCCGCGGCGCCCCTGGGCCAGGTTTGGGCGCCGTGTCTGTTCTGCGTCTGCGCTCGTCTCCGCCCCCACCACGAGGGGCAGGAGACAGGGTTCTGGAGGGGAAACCGCGGTCACAGAGAGGACGGTGACTTGTCAGGATTCAAACCCAGGCGGCGTGGTCCAGGCGGGCCGGGGGCCTCTCACGGGGAGAAGGAGCCTTCCAGTACTGGGAAGGAAGCCTGGGCGGGGTTGAGGGCTCGGGGTCTGCACCTGGCGCTGCTTCAAATTGCGTCCTGTCCCCTGTGAGCTGGGTGGCTTTGGGCAGGCCCCTCTGCCTCACCCGGCCTCGGTTTCCCCATGTGTGAGTGGGAGTGGCAGCGTCTCGCTGAGGATCCAGGGGGTCGTCCCTCTCACCCGGTACAGGCTTCGTGAACGGGCCCTGCACGGTATGTGCGCAGCTTATGTGCCCTGGAGGGAGTGCGCAATGTCCCCATTGCACGGGGCGGGGGGGGGGGGGGGGGGGGGCGCGGGTAAACTGAGGCCCCAGAGCCAGGCCAGCTTGTTCGCAGTGGAGCCGGGACTCCGGCCTCGGTCAGGCGGCTTCGCGGGGGAGGGGTGCGCATCCCGGATCCGCTCCCCACTCGCGGCTCCTTTTTATTGAAGTCATTTTTCTCCTCGCGTCAGCAGAGCCGGCTGCGGGCAGCCCCTCCCTCCCACCCGCGGAGGAGCTGAGAAGAAAACAAAGGCTTAATTGAATCCCACACGGGGGCGGCGGAGGGGGGGGAGAGGCCCTCGGCACTCGGAGGCCAGGGGAGCCCGGGCCTCAGTGGATCTGACGGGGCCTGTAATTAAAATCCTGATGTGATTAGATTAATACCATCGCTGCCCTGCGCCTGCGGCCGCGCATGGACCCATCACAGCGACCGCGTGGGGAGCCTGAGACCGAGACAAGCCATGTGAGTTGCCCAAGAACGCAGGGCGAGTGAAAAATCGGGGGCTTGAATTCCGCCGTGGAACACTCCCCTCGCTTGTCAGGGTTCAGATTCCCAGACTCCAGACATCGGGTGCCAGTGAGGGGGTCGCTCCAGGCCCGGGGAAGTGCATGGGTTGCAGGGCAGGGCGCCCGTAGCAGGCCTCCCATGCCAGGGTGTGGGGCCCTGGGAACTATGGAAGGTTTCAGAGCAGCAGGTGAAGGCAGAGGGCAGACTAGGGTGGGCAGTGCATCAGGGCTGTGGTGGGGTGGGATGGAGGCCTACTGCGGGCTGGATTCCCAAGGCCCCTGGAATGTCTCTGCTGCCTCAGAGCTCCTTCCCTGTTTCAGATTCTGCTCCTTCTGCAAAGCCTTTCTTGATGAATGCCCTGAGGGAAGCTCACCCCCTCACTCCAGGGCCACCTTTCTCCAGCTCTGTGGGATATACAAATCCCAGGCCTTCCCCATGCTGCCTTCCTTCTCTGCTTCCCCTTCCCGTGTCAGACTGGGGCACCCCAGGTCGGTGCTGTTCCTCCTTCCTCAGACTGGAGATGCTGTATCAGTGATCTTTGGCTGCAAATGAAAAAAAAAAAGTCAAACTGGCTTAAGCAAAGAAGGGAATTTATTGGCCCTCTGAACTGAAATGGTGAAATGGACTGCAGGCATAGCTGGATCCAGGTGCCCACCATGTTGCCAGGCATTTGACTTCTCATCTTTTGCTCTGCTGTCTCCTGTGCTGGCCCCACTCTGAGAAAGGGGCATGGTTTTGCGATCTTCACCAAATCAGGTGCCTACTGCTAGTGGTGGACCTGGATGACCACAGCCCCCACTGAGAGCAGGAAGATGTTGGATGGCAGCCGGGCTGGAAGGAGAGAGTGCTGACACCACCTTCATCTGCACCCTGGGCTGAGCACTGGGGTGTTCCAGGTGCAACAACAGACTATTCTGAGAGCATCAATATTACAAGGCCGAGTATGACACTAACAAGGAATATAAAAGGGGTGTCTGACCTCACTGGGGTGGGGGCTGCCCTGGGGAAGAGGCAGTGGTTTGAGACCTCAAGGTAGAGGGAGAGAACGTGGGAGAGGGGGTTCCCAGAGGGGAACCAGCATGGAGAGGGGAGGGAGGGGGTCTTCCTGAGTCCATTTATGTCTTTGGGGGCATCCTTTTGGGGGCTGCACCGGGCAGCCACAGCGCAAGCACACATGCACAAACACACGTACACGCGCACAGCCACACATTACACAGCAACATGTGTGCACACAGGGTTACATACATGCACAGGGTGCAAACACAGAAACGTGCACAGTCCACACAGGTGTGTGAGCACACACGTGCACGCACGTGTTTATGCCCACACTGTCACACAGGTGCAAGCACGGCTGCACTCTCACACTCACGTGGCTACACTAACATTCACACACGTGCATACGGCCTACAGCACAGTTACACATGTGCACAGAGGCGCGTGGATGTGTGCATGCACACATACATCACACACACGCGCGCGCACACACCGGTTGCCCGTCCATGAGTGGCTGGTGGGGAAGAGGCAAGAAGGCGCCCGGTTGCCCTGGCAACACATCCTGGAACCCGACCAGGCCTGGTTAGTGCAGCTCATCTGGCGGGCTGTCAGCAGGTGGGGGCTGCTCAGGACCCCAACCCGCACAAGGTTGGTGAGGGAACAGCTGGTCTGATTCCACACCCTGGGGCTCAGTTTCCCCACCTGTCAAATGGAGCAAACACAGCCCACACCAGCTGCAACTCCCACACTCGCAAAGGCTGCGCAGTCCCGGGCTGCACAGACGCCCTCCCGTCCCTGTGCACTGCCTGACCCCCAGGCTTCCGTGATGGGAGGCCTGCCCCCCAGCCCGGGTCCCTGAGTGAAAGGAAGCCACTTCCCAGGGGACAGGGGAAGTCAGGGTCGGACCCAAGCTAGAAAGAGCGGGCAGTTCCTCAAGGGGGAGCGAAGGGGGAGGGCTGGGACCCTCGCCCTCCACTGCCAGCTCCCCGGTTCCCCAGCAACCTTGCAGGAACCCAGAGACAGGGTCAGGCCACGGCTTTCCATGGATTCACACACTGAGGAGCCTCCCTGGGGCCCAGCGCAGTGCTGGGGCTGGAGATGGCCTTTCACGGAGATAAACCTGCCGGCCCTGGGGTTGGAGACAGATACGACCCCAGACAGCCTGTGAGCTGAGGTGGGACAGGGAACACACAGCAGAGGGGGCCAGGAAGGCTTCCTCTATGAGGTGCCATGTCAGCTAGGGACTGAGAGCAGGGAACTTGAGGGGCAGGAGGCATTCCAAGAAGAGAGAACAAGCTGTGCGAAGGCACAGATGTGAATGGCCCAGAGCCGGCTCCCACGCCCCCAACCCACCGCCCCTGGCAGGGGGTCTCCAGGGTGTGTGACAAGGGTGGGGGCTGCCCTCCTGTCTGACTGCAGGGGCTGGGGCAGACCAGACGGGAGCGAGGGGCATCTGAGGGGGTCCCCGTCGACGACGGCCCTGCACGTCCAGTCTCTGTCCCCAGAAGGTCAGAGCGCGGAAGGGGCCGATCCTGGCATGGCTCTCCCCGGTGGCTGCAGTGAGGGTGCGGATTCACATCCCGGCTCTGGGAGGGTGACTGAAAGGCGGGGTCTCCACACCTATGAGGTGGGATGCTCGCGGCCCTGGCGGGGCGAGAGCAGCGCTCTCACGCACACCTGCGGGATGAACGTCTCATGTCCTCCTAACAGGGCCTGGGGGTCCCTGCCCTGCTGCAGTCTCGCTACCTTGCCTCCACCCCAAGCAGGAGAGGCCCAGAGGCTCTAAAAGGCTGGGTGGGGAGGGCTTCACTCATCCTGAAGGCTCCCGCCACCCTCCCTGGAATTCAAGACAAAACTCCTGGCTTGTTATTAAACAGCAAAGCCAGCAGATCTCCGCCCCCGCATCCCTGGAACACCTTTATTGCACTAAAAACAGCAGTTATAAACAAACACTTGGGGGAGGTTGTCTTAAAGATGTACCCACAGTCAATTTCAAACACAGATGTCAAACAGTGCAGGGGCCTATAAAACGGGGGCCCCCAGAAGGAAAGCCGGGGATGTGAGCGGTCAGGGTCAGAGAAGGGGGCTGAAAGTCTGAGCATCTCACTCCATGCAGGGCTGTCTGCCCCCTCCACCCACAGGCCTGGCCCGGTGGTCCCCCGGAGCAGAGGGCCTAAGGGAGCAGGCCCAGGACAGAGGCCGGAGGGGGCACAGCAAGGGACCCTAGTGCCAAGGGCTTTCGTTCTCGGCCTCAAGGGTGCACAGGTATGGCTCACCACATGTGCAGAAGGGAACACGTGCTCCTCCCCCCGCCCCCCGGGGCGCTGGAGGGAAACACACTCCTTCATCCCTCCCCCAGGGTGATCTGGAGACCCAGAGCCAGGAGGGACGACGTTTGGACTGGGAGGGGCACCCCAGGATCCCCACAGACTGGCCGGGTCCATCCTCGCCCAGCAGGCAGCCCAGGAGAGGTGAAGGGGCAGAGCTGGCCTTGCCTGGCCCCTGCTTCAAACTGTATCGTTTCTGTTTCGGTGAGCAGGAAACCTCCACAGAAATCATTCAAGGACCCACAAACTGACACAATTAAACCCATGCAGCTGTTTTAGCAGCACGAAAAGCCACAACCAGGGTCTCCCCAGCCTCCCCTTTGTCCCACCCACCCTAACCAAAACCTATGTACACGAGTGGAGTAAACGTCAAGGCCATCAGTCACTGGGCATCACTTCCTGGGTAATGCACCGGAGGGGGCAGGGGCCAGGGAGGAACGGGGCCCCCGGCCTGGCGCTGCTCTCTGGGCACGTTCTGAGCAACCCCTCCAGGGGAGGGAAGTTCCCAACGTCCAGCAGGGCCACAGGGTCCCGAGTAGAGAAGGCGATGGAGGAAAACAGCTGACACGAGGGCTGTCTCGCTCGAGGGGCTGGAGGGGAGCAATTGCCCCCGTTTTCATCTGCTGGGACTTCCTCCACGGCTGCCTGTCTGCCAGGCAGTGGCTCTCAGACGTGCCTCTCGCCTCCAGAGCCTGGGAGGACCGAGGACTGCCCAGAGCCAGCCCACCCCAGGAGGGGATTCTCCCACAGCCCCGAGGGGCACCGTGGGCAGAACTTGGGCCTGGCCCTGATCTCTGGGGGGGGCGGGGGGCAGGGTCTGGCGGGCCGGTGGCAGGAGGACACTCATGCAGCAGAGGAGAAGATATGACTGGGCCTCAGGACCGGCGGCCTCTGGGTCTGTGATCGGCCTTAGCTGCCTCCTGGCCCAGGTTCCAGAACTCGGGAAGGGTGAGGCAGGGGCATGGAACTTGGGGCACAGGGGGACCCTCAGCCCTGCAAGCTGACCCCTTCTTTTCCCCGGCAGCCCCCTCCCTTCTCCTCTGGAAAACAGCATGACCCAGGACACCCCCAACATGGGCTGCAGCATCAGGGCCGGGCAGCCTGAGTGGAAACCACCTCCCCTGCCGGATCCGGGTGGGGGCGGGGTCTCCTCTGCCGGCCGGAGGGGGCGTGGGGGCCTTTACAAGAAGGGAAGCAGAGAGGTCAGGGGCAGCTCCTTCTCCCCGAGCAGGGTGTCCCGCTTGAGGCTGCTGCCCTTGTTCACCACCTTGATCCTCAGCGCCAGCTTCCGCACGCTGGCCGGCCCCAGGCCGTCGAAGAAGAAGTCCTCGTTGAAGACGGGGTGGCGGCTGTTCTTGACGATGGTGCTGCGCTGCTTCTGCAGCTTGCCGGGCACCAAGCACAGGCCCACACAGCAGTTGATGCTGCGGGCGTCGCAGAGACGGTCGTAGAGGCCCTCGGCCGCCAGCAGGCGCACGCGCAGGCGGGCCTGGGCCGCCTCATACTCCGCCAGCAGCCGCACGCTGCCCCGCGGGCCTATGCGCACAGCGTGCTCCGCGCGGGGCGCCGCGCCGGGCTCGGGGCCGGGCTCCGGGGTGGCCCTGCGGGCCAGGCGGCGCCGGGCCCCAGGGCTGGTGTCCGGCGTGCTGTCGTCGGCCGACGGGGAGCCGTGGCGGCCCACCGAGTGCTTCAGCTGGCTCACCTTGGCCTGGCTGTCCTGGGCGAACCCTTTGAGCAGCGACACGGAGCGCGAGAGCAGGGGGGACCCGAACGGCGAGGACTCGGCCGAGGACCCCGTGTCGCTCTCCCCGCCACTGACGCAGCGGCCGGGGCTCATGAGGGCACCGCCGGCCTCCCTGGGCGCCCCATCGCCCCCGTTGGCCTTGACGCGCCCCCGACGGCGCCGGGTGCCCGGGGAGCCCACCTGGGCCAGAGCCCCGTGCTCGCTATGGAACAGAGACTCCTTGCGCCGTGTGTGGGGGCTCTCGGCCAGCGTGGCGAAGCCATAGGACGTCTGGGCCTTGGGCACCGAGGGCAGCGACATGGCCCCCTGGGCCTGGGGGTCGGCGTTGGTGGCGGCCTCCTCGGCGGTCCAGTCCTCTGCGCTCTCGATCTGGATCACATGCCTGGTGGCCGCCTTCAGCAGGCTCTT
The DNA here is from genome assembly GCF_003676395.1 of Aethalodelphis obliquidens. Taxonomy (NCBI): domain Eukaryota; kingdom Metazoa; phylum Chordata; class Mammalia; order Artiodactyla; family Delphinidae; genus Aethalodelphis; species Aethalodelphis obliquidens. Next base: position 14,416,483 of record NW_020837997.1, on the reverse strand, counting down.
GCTCTCGGCGGCCAGCTTGGCAGGCAGCCGGGGGCTCCGGGGGCCGCGGCGGGGCGCGGCAGAGGCCAGGTTCTGCTCCGAGGTCGAGGGCCCCAGCTCAGCCTGAGCCTCCGGCTCCGTGGGGCCGGCGGGCAGCTTCGGGGGGATGAAGAAGTCCGGGATCTTGTCGGGCGTGAGCACGTTGCTGTACAGGGGCCCCTTGGCGGCCCTGTCCCCACCCTCGCCCCCCGTAGCTCCATTCTCCCCTGACCCACGAAGCCGCTCCAAGAACCACAGGTTGGTTTTCTTCATCGGGGCGGAGGCAGGAGCCTGGAGGGATCTGCGGAGCCTGGGAAGAGAAGCGGGGGTCGGGAGCTGCAGGCCCCCCTGCACGCGGGGGCTGGAAGAGGGGCTCCCGGCACCCGTTGGGGGGAGCCCTGCAGGGGGCCAGCGGGGTCAGAAGGCGCTGAGGCCCAGGACAGCGGCGGGGTGGGCTCGCCCCTCCCCTCCCCTCCCCTCCCCAGAGGAATCGCGCTTAACTTCCAAGTGCCGAAGCCCGGCCCGGGAGGTGGGGGCGGCGCTGACTCTCGGGAAGCTCCCAGGGGACTGCGGCTCCACTCTCGCCCCCACCCCCGTTCTGAGGATCTCAAAGCGCTTTCTAAAGGGGTCCGCGCTCAGTCCAGGGGGAAGACACCCCAGGGCGTACGGTGGACCCTGGGGTGTCCCAGCTCCGCCCCCCCAAGCTCCCACCCACCTGTGGCTTCTCCCGGGCCGAGGGTCCAGGCATCCGGGGTGAGGGAAGGGAGAGGAGGTGAGTCTGGGGGCTGGCGGCGCGGCGAACCGACCCCTCCCCTCCTCTCCCCCACCCCGCCCCGCGGGACTCGGCTGGGGGTGGGGGTGGGGTCCTAGCAGCCCCCGCGGAGCGTGGCGGGGCCCCGAACTCACCTGCCCGGGGACGGTGGCCGAGGCTGGCTGGTCCGCGGACACGCCGGGGTCTCGGCGCAAAGGCTGGGGGCGCGGGGACGCGGGCGCAGCCTCGGTCGGGCGGCAGCGGCAGCGCAGTCGGACTCATTCACCAGCGGCGGCGGCGGCGGGAAACCGCCCAGCTGGCCGCCGCGCCGCCGTATTCCTCCTAGTACGGCCGCCCTCCTCCCCCGCCTCGCTTGCCCCGGGGACCGGGCGGGCGGTCTGCGCAGCCCCCAGCGGGCAGAACCGAGGAGCCTCGCGGGGACTCGGGGACTGAAGGGGTGGTGGGAAGGAGGCATGTGGTGGCGGTTTGCTGACGCCCCTCGAAACCCCAGGCCCCTGCCTCAGTTCCTCTGAGGGCCACTTCCCGACTTACGCTGACGAGTAAAAGAACAGCAATAATAATAACGGCAGCTGAATTTATTACCGAGCGCTTTCTCAGTTCCAGGCTCTCAGCGCCCTCCCCCCAACTCATTCCACAAAAACCGGCGGGTACGTCCTATGGCTGTCTCCAGTTTGCACATGAGGAAGGTGAAGGTTTCTTTCCAGAAACAAGGAGCTAGCCGCTGAGACGCGGCTCGGTGCAGACACCCGAGAAGCCGGCCAGGGCGCTGCTCCTCCATGGGAGAGATGTTTATCGAGCACCTACTGGACGCTGGGAACATGGCTGTGGCTGGCATGCAGCTGCCGGCTTTGGGATGTGTCCTGGTCGGAAGGACGCCAATACAGAAATACACAGGTAAATACTAACGGTAGGTTTGGTGGCTCCCATGACAAATGTGATTCGGGGAGAAAGGAGAGAGGCCCCCCCTTCAGTTCACAGATGGCTAAACCAGCAAGGGTGAGACCAGGAGACTCAGGCCTGGCAGCTCTGAGACCACAGCGTGTCTTGGGATTCCACCCTCCACCCTTGTGATCTGCTGGCCCCAACCCCCCTTGTCCTCACTCCTTCCTCCCTCCCAGCCTCAGTTTCCTCTTCTGGAATCCAAGGCCGAGTGACCAGTCCCAAGTCCAGCAAGATAATGTATTGGCAAGACTGATGCAGAGCAGGGGAAGCCTAGACCTTATTTAATTATCATATTCCAGGAGCCTCCTCTCTTCCAGAAATGTCCCCGAGCATCGTCGTGGCTGGAGCTGGGATGGAGGTGGTCTGAAGTGACGGTTGGTTCAACAGCAGAAGGGGGCCGGGGGGGGGCAGACTGAGCTGGAGCTGGACAGAGGCCCCTCCAACACTTCCACTTGACCTTGGAGTGAGGTGGGGCTTAGAGTCCCATTGTCCAGATGGGGAAAGTGAGGCTCCCTCAAGAGCTGTCTCAACTTTGCTCACCCAGGAAACATGGAGCCCCCCTTTGTTCTGGGGGCAACACTGGCGTGGCCACACAGTCTGACAAAGGAGGCAGATACCAATGAATGCACCACTTCACTGCCACCTCCAGGAAGCCTGCCCTGCCTGCCCCGCATCACAGCCCAACAGAGCCCATGAAACCTTAACTTCAGCTCTCATGAAAAATACCCTCGGGCAATTACTCGGTTGATGTCAGTCACCCCTGCTGGGCCCGGAGTGCCACAGTAGGAAGGGTGACCCTAGAACAATGCTCTTCCCCACAGGGGCCTCGAGCCACCGCCCAGGATGGCGAGGTGACCGGCTCAGGCGTCCTGATGACAGGCCGGCCTGGGTACTGGGGCTTCGCTCCCCACACACCCTCGCCTCGCTGGGAGCGGGCTCTTCCTCCCAGCTGGGTTGGGGGAGGAGGGCAGTGAGTTTATTCTGTGCCGGTCTCTGCGCTGAGTAGCTCAGGACGCTAGTCCGGAGCCTTGTATCTGGGTTCAAATCCTGGTGCCAACTATTCCTGCTGTGTGACTTCTGGCAAGTGCCCAAATCTCTCTGTGCCTCTGTGTTCTCAGCAGTCCATGGGCATAACACCTGCCCCTGAATTGCAGCGTCAGAGTGAAGATTCCACAGGGTGAGGTACTATTTGCAAAACGCTTAGTACGGGGACCAGAAACGTGTGAGTTAAGTGTGGGTTCCACGGATGCTGCTACCGGTGAAGGAGGGGACTCAGTGGGGGAGGAGCCCCAGGACCTGACCCCACCACGGTCCAGCTCAGCCGGAAGCCCCACTCCTATCCCCACCCCATCACATTTGGGGAAACTGAGGCACGGCAGGGGGGTGCGGGAAGGCACCTGGGGAAGGTCCCGAAGGCCTGCCCTGTGGGGCCAGGGGCCCGACCCTGGGAGAGGCCCTTCCAGCTGGTCAGCTCAGCTCCCAGCCCAGCTCCATGTCCCTTTCTGTAAACAGGAACCTCTCCGGGTCCACAGAGCCCTCGGCTGATGGGCATGGCAGCACCCCCAGGACTCCCCCCCTCAGCAGCAGCCTTCTTGGAATCAGAAATGGGGAGGCTGCAGGCTGCAGGCTCAGGCTGGAGAGAGGGCCCCCTCCACCTCATGCTGGGTGGAGGGACCCACTGAATGGGGAGGGGGAGGTGGCAGACCTAAGGGTGGCTGGGAGGAAGCACCAGGAGGCGGCTTGCAAGAGGTCTGAGCTCCAGTCCAGAGGGGCCACCTGGTGCCCATTTGGCTCCCAGCAGTGGCCTCCCCTCTGAGCTCCGCCTCCTTCCCTGGAAAAGGGGGCGCAGGCCTGTCTACAAGCTCCCAGGGGGGTCCCGGCCCAACAAGGCACAGGGTAGCCCGCGTCGGGGGAGGGCCATCATCCCCAGTTTACAGAGCAGGACGCTGAGGCACAAGGGAGGCCCAAGCCACAGGGCACCCAGTTCAGAGAAGGGAAGCTACTGGCCAAGGCGGCACGGTGGAGTTTGAACCCCCGTCTCTACTGCTTCCCTCCCCAGGTCTCCCTGAGGGCAAAGCTGGGGCAAGCAGCGTTTGTTGACTGAAGAACTGAAGGTAGAATGGGGCAGGAGCTAGCTGTGCGGGGCCCAGGCTCCCAGCCCCCGTCACCATGGGGCACCCCACGCCTGGCTTTCCCGACTCAGGGAGCAGGATAGGGAGGTGATGGGGTTGGAATCCAGGCTCTACCCCCTCCCAGTGGTGTGGCCTTGGCAGTGACCTCATTCCTCAGAGCCTCTATTTCCTCATCTGTAAAGTGGGGAGAAGTTCAGGATTCCAAGTCTGTGCAGTTCTTAGCACATGCCCGGGGTGGGGTGCTAGATAGAGTCTTTGAAGGGGAACCTGGGCCTCGGAGGACCCAGAGCTAGGAATGAATGGCCTACAAATCCCAGAATCTGACAGTCCCCCCCCATCCCCCCGCCCGGTCCTTTCTGCCCGCCACCTCCCAGTCCCATCCTGTCCCCCACAGCTTAATTCCCACTTGGCAATCTTATCACCTCTGTGCTCAAAAGGCCCCAAGCGGCTCTCTCTGGCACCAAGCTTTGTCCAGCTGTGCCCCTCACTCCACCGCCCCTCTGATCTCCCTTCCAGCTGCTCTGGCCATCCTTCTGTCTCCTGAAGAAGTTGTGTTCCACACACCCAGGGCCTTTGCACACACCATCCCTTCCGCCCAGATCTCTCTCCTCCTCTCTTGGGGCCTCCCTGCTCATCCTCCTGGATTTCCTGGGGCCCCTAAGCTCCAGGGCACTTCCCTTCCCATGGTTGTCATCAGACGCTTAGCAGTGACCTGCTAATTAACGTCATTTGACAAACTCCACAAGAGCGGGTCTGTCTTGGTCACCCGTTGCATCCCCATTACCCACCAGGGGTCCTGGCAGGTGGACAAGAGGAGGTCATGAAGGCAGATTAAAGGATATTAGGACGGGGGTGTGGATGGATGGACAAATGAATGGTGAATGGGTAGTTAGATGGATGGATGTGTGATGGATAGGTGGGTAGACTGATGAACGATGGATGGACAGATGGATGGGTGGGTGAGTGGATGGATGGATGGATGGGTGGGTGGATGGATGGGTGGGTGGGTAGGTGAGTGGCTGGCTGGCTGGCTGGATGGATGGATGGATGGGTGGATGGATGGGTGGGTGGGTAGGTGAGTGGATGGATGGATGGATGGATGGATGGGTAGATGGATGGATGGATGGATGGATGGAGGGATGGGTGGATGGATGGGTGGGTGGATGGGTGGGTGGGTGGATGGGTGGGTGGGTAGGTGAGTGGATGGATGGATGGATGGGTGGATGGATGGGTAGATGGATGAGTGGGTGGGCAGGTGAGTGGATGCATGGATGGATGGGT